>NC_134171.1:67525302-67825302 GCF_964188355.1 Buteo buteo | reverse complement strand
CTACCTTTTCTCCACACTAGGCTGAGTATTTAGAGATAACAGGAGCCGAATTAAAATTCAAAGCATGTAAAACAATTATTAAAATAGTTCCCAATTCCAGCAAAACTATTTTGTCTTTAAGAAAACTTTATCTGGTGGCCTCTACAACATACACATTTTTACTTTAGGGAAGGGGGTTCTCAACAGTAAAAGGAGACCCTTTTCTCCCTTTCTAGTTCACAGAGGAACAGGAGGACATGATATAATTTTTCAGCTGGACTTTATTTCCTTCATTTCAATTTCTGCCACAAATTCTCACTTCCCTCACTAGATAAATTTTTTCAATCTTCAGGTAAAGAATAACAATGTGAAAATAGAAGCACACTGAACTGCCTATATAGACACTTTTATTTATTTCTCTCTCTTGTCTTAAAAAAATTTAATCCTTTTTCCTTCAATTTCACATCACTGGAATTACAAAAATAAAAACATGTGCATAAAAACACTTGCTTAGAGTCACCATATTATTCCCAGGTGTTCAAAAAGACCAATCCAGTCCACAGATCGAGGAGGAAATTTACTTTCATCACTATTCTACTCTCTGTACTTTAATTGCTTGCAGGTAAAAAGATTCATTGATATACTACCAGAAAGCTTCCTATATTTCTTGGTACATTTAAAATTTGTTTATTATAAAGGTTATCAAACAGCCTTTTTACTTGAGAACATTAGGAAAAAAATAAGCAACACTACAAAAATGGTTTCAGTTTTGTGTTTTCTTTTACCCATCTCCCTTTTTCTCCTTGAAGCTTGCTGAAGAATAACTTTAGCTCTCGAACTGTCAAGTTATAGCTAGCCAGTACACCCAGCATATCCACTAAGAGATCTGAAAAGGAAAAGAACAGCAATATAATTGTTTAATAAAATGCAACATCAAATTTCTATCACTTAATTAAATAAATGTTTCCATGAGATTTTACATAAAGGGAATACAGTTTGAGTCATACACTAGGTGACACTGTACCTGCAATCATGTTGTCAGCTCTATCAATCCTCTTGAGCACTTGTTCAACAAGTCCCACTTCTGTGCATGCTTGTAGATTACGTATACTTTTCTTCAAGATTGCTGTAAACATGCTCCACACCTCAGCCTGGCAGGTGATGTCACACTTGTCCAGCAAGTCTACCATGCAGGTGATGCCCTCTCCTTCTTGGATGATAAAGTTCATTTCCAAGTCAAATTGGCCTCCAACAAGCTTTCAGACAAAAGATTAAAAAAAAACTTAAGACAATTGTATCAAAGTACCAATCCATGTTATTAATTCTGCAAGAAGAAAGCTATCAAAGACGTTAAGATTTAAAAAAAACAAACCACCAAACATAATGAGGCCAACATCAATATATAAAGTCTTATTCTTCCTCTGTTTCAAGTTCTGTACAGCAACTGCAACAAAGATCCTCCTAAGGTGTCACCTACTATCAGACAATTGCTGCAGAAGAGCATTTGGATACTTTAAGATACAGATGTCCTGAGCTGGCCCACACAGCTGAAAAGTGAAGAGACCAAGTGAGTGCTCCAAAACAGGTGAGAAAGCCAAGTCTGCTAAGGTACCTTAAATGGCCTGGGGTGGCCCTAAAAGTTTTCATTCCCATGTGCTTAACACTCCTCAAATAATAGGGCAATTCCAGCCAAAAGGAGCTGATGCACATCAGAAATATTGCCACTTATGAACACTTAAGAGTCATTCCTGAGATAATGAATAAAGCTGGGTATGTATTAACTGCCAGTTTCATTAGTAGCCACAGGTACTAAAAGGAAGCAAAGGCTTGCTGTATTTGCATTAATGTGAAACAGCAGCACTGTTTGAAGCCTTTGACTATGCTTTGGCTAAGGCACTTAAATCCTGTAATATTTCAGGTCTCCTAGATGCAGGCTTTGTTTGAACATACACTGAGTAACTAACCACATATGCATGTGCCAAGGAGGTGGAGGGGGGAAGGAAATAACCTACTTCATTCTCATTTGTGTACTCAATAAAATAAAAATTGCAGTTGAAGGAAAGATGTATTGTACTAATCTAACTCCTCTACCCCAATCCTCCCCCACCACTTTTTAAAATTCTCTTGGACTTTAGAACTGTATTAAACTTAATGCTTGCCACGCTTGCCAGAATACCCGTTATATACCAGCATACAAAGAGGAATTCAGATAGCATCGACTCAAATGATCAAAATGGACTCATGATCAAAAGTATTTCAGCTCGCTCTCACTTCTACAACTTTGTCTAATAAAAGACATTATTTCTGTCCTACATGGTGTTCCTTTCACAGGCTTTGACCATAACAGCTTCAGTACTGTCACTTGCGAAAGCCATACCATGTCAAAACTGCCCCAAAATACATATACCAACTTGCTTCCATATTAGCTCCGACAGCTTCTCTCAGCTAGTCAGGATCTGAAGATAAACTTACCCAACAGAACAGAATATACACTCTTCATTAACTACTGAAATTACCATACATTCTCCTCAAGTGCCTAAATCTTGTCACTTTGAAGAAGCAATCTTTGGTCTTCTGGCCATAAATCAGTAATGCCAAACACCACAAGAAGCAGAGAAAGTTACTGCTTTTATGACAGAATAGACAATGTCTCATGGCAACAATTTCTTAACAGCAATTTACACTTTTCCATTTTCTCCCCTCTTGGTCATGAAAAATAATTATGCAATTTACTATCAGTTGCTTCCTTAATATCTAGAGAAACGGCAGGAACTGAATGGGGACACTTGAATTATATTCCCAGCTTCTCTATATCAACTCATGCTGTCAACTCAAACAAATCTATCAAGTCATTATCATTGTCCAAGCCTCAGTTTTCCCATTCCATAAGATGGAGCAGAGGCCTACCTCAAAAAAGCTCTGTAAGGTAGAATTCAAGGGAGAATGCTGAGCAGAATGGATTAACACAGAATTATCACAAAATAAATGCAAAAAAGTAGTACACCCCCCTTAAAAAAAAACCTGAACAAAACATTTGAAAATGTAAAATACTTAACCAATTTTACACTTTATTTTACACTAAATTTATCATCCTCTACAAAACTGAGGTATTCCTCAAGAAGCCACACTCTTTCTCACCATCAAGGTAAGAAACAAAGAAAATACTGCATTCCATGTACAGACAGAATAGCTGAAGGTTAAATTCTAGCCACAAAACACCTGCTAATTCTTAACAAGAAATTCAACTCTTTATGCATTTGGTTTTAACTATTAGCCAACCATGAATTATCACACCAAAACTATATACAGCAACCAGAGGTGACCTTACCTTCACCCTATAGTCTACACCACCAATCTTTCATTTTTGGCTAGATACACTATTATCAGTAACCACCCATCCAGGAAGCTGTCAAATTAGGTTTCCAATCTAATCTGCAAACATAAGCATTTCAGCAACTACATTCTAGAAATAATATGCTATGGTAGAAATAATTACCATTTTAACATTTCCTTTAAGGCAAGTGAGGACAAAAAAATTGACAAAGAAAGCAATATACCAAAGGCACAGGGCAGTTGATGTACTATATGTATGCATACCCATTAGATACACATAAGCACACACACACCCCACAGTATGTCATATTAACCCTTTCTAATGGTGATTTGAAACTGATCAACCTTCAAAACACAAATTTGTTTCCAATGACAGGGATCATAATCCAGGTCCATGCATTGGCTAGTTATTATCTGAGCTGCAGTAATGGCTGTGCACAGCAAAATGTAATCTTCCCAAATGTCACAGTAAGTTATGAATATCTGAGCAGCTTAATGCACCTTACTAGCCATGAAGTGTGAGAATGTAATCTTATTACCTTTTTTATGGTTGTATTTTTTTGAATAATGTAGCCTTTGAACTGATGTATAGTCTTTCCTTGCACTTTAGCATGATTTGGTCTCCTATGTCGCACAGTACATTTTTCAAAATTCTCCAATTCAACGTATTTTAAGTCCTATGCTGAGCTGCATAAACAATCTTTATAGCAACCTACAGGGTGGCATAACGTTTTCTTTCTTCAGCATGTAGAATTAAGTATAAGCTTACAGGAATGGTTTTAAAGGGCAGTATTGAAAGTATTCAAATACATCCTCACAAATTTTACATTTTGCCAGGTATATTTACCTTCAAAAAATATATAAACTAAACCAATAGCTCAAGCCTTTTGGTAAAATGTTTCTACATTTAGCTGATTAAGAACACGAAGAATACTTTACAGCAATTTTTAACTACACACTCAGAGTGTAGGGTTGGGTTTTTTTCCCCCTTAGAGAACCAAACTAATGAGAAGTCAACAAAATAGCACTAATTTTAAGTATAAAATAGCACTACATCACTTCCAAATAGAAACAAAAAGCCAATTTAATCACACAAAACCTCTCTTTGCAAGGAACCTTTCATCCAACATAAAATGGGAGAAGTGATCCAAGATATAAAAGAGATGGTGCACTCTTTGGGTGAGCAACTACCAAACTACAGCATGCAGAAAATAGCTCAGATTAAACACAGTCAAGCTTCACTTTCCTAAAAGATCATGATCTAGATTAAGAATCTAATTTAAAGTCACTCTCCCAGTGGCAGATATAAAATATTTCAAAAGCTTGTAAGAAAACATGAGGAAAAGTATTTCAATGAACTATAACAGAAAAAAAGAAATCAATTCCAAGACCACAATCAGTGTTTCTCCTGGAAAAGCCAAATTGGCTATACTTGGGAGAACTATAGGGCTGGATCTCCACAGTTTTACCTCAAACCTCAAAAAAAGACTTCACTTCTACAGACTTTCTTCATCCTTCTGGTTACTAGATAACCTACACATCAAGACAAACGTACTTGTTTTGTTCCCTAAAGCCAGGATGAAAGAACTATTAACCAAGCAAATTGTGACCTCCCTTTTCCTCAAGATGTTGATCTAGTAATCTCTGAATTGTTTCTTTAGTATATCCAAAATGATGACTATGGACAATGCAGTCAAACAGGCCAGTTCTATCTCAGTGAAAGTTTTAAAAGTTCATGCTTAATAAGAACCTGCAAAGCTGATAACTGCCCAAAATCTTCTATTCATAAGAGCAAGGTACTTATACAAGATAAACATCAAGAAAAATGTGCCGAAGCTAAACCAGTTGCCATTTCAACAATTAAAGGTTTGATATACACCCTACCATTTACCTCTATTCACAAATAGCTATGTTATCCAAAATGGTCCTGTTCTTAATGCAAGGGTAAAACAAACAAAACACACCCATATTTTTCACCCCTTAATGATGAAATCTGAATGCAGCTTCTGGAGAATGCAAACACAAAAAAGATGGATTCATCTTAGCCATTATGCTTCTGAGTAACAATAAATATAATATTCTCTGCCTACATTTATCTTCCACCAAAGTAATAACCCACATCCTGGACTCCATGCCCTTTCATATATTCAGAAACTCAAAACAAATGTATTGATCATCAAAAATACATGCCAAAGATTTGGGAAGTATAAGAACTAAAACCTCTTTAGGGCAAGGATCTCATAGGATCATGAGTGACCCCAAGCCAGTCAAATGCCCTGAGGGTACACAATAAACAGCAAAAGTCAACACCATGGTACACATCCTCGGTGTGATAAAAAGATGGTTCTCATTGGGAAAGGCCTCTACAGACCAGAGGAGGAAAATGGTGGGGAAAAAAGAGTAACTTGTACATACTAATTTACAGCAATCCATTCCCTGCTCTTCACCCCCCACATTTCCATGCAGTCTTTTCTATCACTAACACAACACTTGAAGGTGAGAACATATTAAAATACAAGCCCTAAGAGGAGATTTGGTAGGAAAACCTGTTGATGGTTTGGATAAGTATATCAAATAGTGACGTTAGCATGAAGGTCAAGTCAGTGAAATCATGATAAACAGAGCTCAGGCCCAGAGAGATTATAGGAAGGCAAGAAAGGAACAGAAAAAGCCTGGAAGTCAACCTTTTTTTCGTCAACACATTGCCACTATATCAACCCTAATGCGGCCAGAAAAACTAGACAAAGCTCAAAGAACTGTGGGAAGACCCACTCATGAAAGGCAAGGTCATAACCTTCCAGCAAGGCGCAACTAAGAAAAAGCAATGGGTGATAGTAGTAGGCGACTCTCTTCTGAAAGGTACAAGAGGCATCCATTTGCTGACCTGACACACTCTCTAGAGAGGTGTGCTGCTTACCGGGGGCTTGTATCAGGCGTGCCACCAAGAGACTACGAAGCCTCGTGCAGTGAACTATTAACCGCTGCTGTTGTTTCACATGGGCACCAGTGATACAGCCAGGAGTAGTTTGAGGAGCATCAAGAAGGATTAAAGAGCCCTGAAAGTGGCAATAAGGGACTCTGGAGCACAGGTAGTTTTTTCATCACTCTTCCCAGTTAAAAGGAAGGGGGCTGAAAGGGCCAGTCGAATCTTGTGAATCCACAAAAGGTTACAGGACTGGCGCCACAGCCAGGGGTGTGACTACTTAGACCATGGGACTCACTTTGAGAAACCTGGTCTACTGAGGACTTACGGGGTCCATCTGTCAGAGAAGGGGAAGAGCATCTTTAGTCATAGGCTTGCCAAGTTGGTGAGGAGGGCTTTAAACCAAAGTTGTTGCCGGACGGGAACCTCAGTCCATCCCACTCCTACCAGTTTGATGCCAGTGCCAGCAACAGATGCCCAAAGCCTGGAGAAGTATCACAGGTCAGCCTAATTGGCAGCCCAACTTAAATGCCTCTGTGCAAACACACGTAGCATGGGGAATAAACAACAGAAGTTACAGATGTGTGCACGCCTGCAGGGCTATGATCTTACTGGCATCATGGAGACATGATGGGCTGGCTCCTATGACTGGAGTGTTGGAATGGAAGGATACAGGCTCTTTAGGAAGAACAGGCAGGGGAGACAAGGAGGGGGTGTCACCCTTTATGTCAATGACCAGCTGCAGTGCATGGAACTCCACCTGTGGATGGATGAGGAGCTGACCAAGAGCTTATGGGCCAGAATTAAAGAGAGGGCAAGGACAGCCGACATTATAGTGGGAGTTTGCTACAGGCCACCCAACCAGGAACACCAAGCGGATGAGGCCCTCTATAGACAGATAGGAGCAGCCTCACTTTCACAAGCCCTGGTCCTCATGGGGAACTTCCAACCACTCCGATATCTGTCAAAGTGACAACAAAGCAGGGCTTAAGCAATCCAGGAGGTTCCTGGAATGCGTTGATGATAACTTCTTTCTCCAAGTGATAGAGGAGCCAATGAAGAGAGGTGCTATGCTGGACCTTGTTCTCACCAACAAGGAGGGGCTGGTAGGGAATGTGAAGCTCAAGGGCAGGTTTGGCTGCAGTGACCATGCAATGGTGGAGTTCAAGATCCTTAGGGCAGCGAGGAGGGCACCCAGCAGGCTCACCACCCTCAACTTCACGAGAACAGACATTGGCCTCTTCAGGGAAATGCTTGGTAGAGTACCATTGGATAAAGCCCTAGAGGGAAGAGGGGCTCAAAAAAAGCTGGTTATTATTCAAGGATCATCTCCTCCAAGCTCAGGAGCGATGCATCCCAACAAAGAGGAAGTCAGGCAAAAATGCCAGGAGGCCTGCATGGATGAATAAGAAGCTCCTGGACAAACTCAAACACAAAAAGAAGGCCTACAGTGGGTGGAAGCAAGGACAGGTAGCTTGGGAGGAATACAGAGAAATTGTCTGAGCAACCAGGGATTAGGTTAGAAAAGCTAAAGCCCTGATAGAATTAAATCTGGCCAGGGACATCAAAGGCAAAAAGAAAAGCTTCTATAGGTGTGTCAGTGACAAAAGGAAGACTGGGGAAAATGTGGTCCCTCTCCAGAAGGAAACAGGAGACCTGGTTACTTGGGATATGGAGGTAACCAGGCTGAGGTACTCAATGACATTTTTGCCTCAATCTTCACCGGCAAGTGCTCCAGCCACACCACACCGCCCAAGTTGCAGAAGGCAAAGGCAGGGACTGGGAGAACAAAGAACAGCCCACTGTACGAGAAGATCAAGTTCAAGACCATCTAAGGAACCTGAAGGTGCATAAGTCCAGGGGACCTGAAGAGATGCATCCATGGGTCCTGAGGGAACTAGCAGATGAAGTTGGTAAGCCATTATCCATCATACTTGAGAAGTCGTGGCAGTCTGGGGAAGTTCCCACTGACCAGAAAAGGGGAAACATAACCCCCATTTTTAAGAAGGGGAAAAAAGGAAGCCACAGGGAACTACAGGCCGGTCAGTCTCCCCTCTGTGCCCAGCAAGATCATGGAGCAGATCCTCCTGGAACTATGCTAAGGCACATGGAAAATAAGGAGGTGATTGGTGACAGCCAACGTGGCTTCACTAAGTGCAAATTGATCCTGACAAATTTGGTGGCCTTCTACGATGGGGTTACAGCGTTGGTGGATAAGGGAAGAGTGACTGACGCCATCTACCTGGACTTGTGCAAAGCATTTGATACTGTCCCACCTAACATCCTTGTCTCTAAAATGGAGAGACATGGATTTGACGGGTGGACCACTTGGTGGATAAGGCATTGGCTGGATGGTCGCAGTCAAAGAGTTGCGGTCCACGGCTCGATGTCTGGGTGGAGATCAGTGACGAGTGGCGTTCCTCAGGGGGTGGTATTGGGACCAGCACTGTTTAACGTCTTTGTCGGTGACATGGACAGTGGGACTGAGTGCACCCTCAGCAAGTTTGCAGATGACAGTAAGCTGAGTGGTGTGGTTACTACCCTAGAGGGAAGGGATGCCATCCAGAGGGACCTTGACAGGCTAGAGAGGTGGGCCCATGAGAACCTCGTGAAGTTCAGCAAGGCCAAGTGCAAGGTCCTGCACATGGGTTGGGGCAATCCCAAACATGGATACAGGCTGGGCGGAGAATGGATTGAGAGCAGCCCTGAGGAGAAGGACTTGGGGGTGTTGGTTGACGAGAAGCTCAACACGACCCGGTACTGTGCATTTGCAGCACAGAAAGCCAGTTGCATCGTGGGCTGCATCGAAAGAATCATGACCAGCAGGTCAAGGGAGGTGATTCTGCCCCTCTACTCTGCTCTGGTGAGACCCCACCCGGAATACTGCATGCAGCTCTGGGGCTGCCAGCATAAGGAAGACGTGGACCTGCTGCAGTGGGTCCAGAGGAGGGCCACAAAGACGATCAGAGGCCTGGAGCACCTCTCCTACGAAGAGAGGCTGAGAGAGTTGGGGTTGTTTAGCCTGGAGAAGAGAAGGCTCCAGGGAGACCTTTTATAGCAGCCTTCCAAGTACCTAAAGGGGGCCTACAGAAAAGATGGGGAGGGACTCTTTCATCAGGGAGTGTAGCGATAGGACAAGGGGTAATGGTTTTAAATTGAAAGAGGGTAGATTTAGAGTAGATACAAGGAAGAAATTCTTTGCTGTGAGGGTAGTGAGGTGCTGGAACAGGTTGTCCAGAGAGGTTGTGGATGCCCCATCCCTGGAAGTGTTCAGGGCCAAGATGGATGGGGCTTTGAGCAACCTGGTCTAGTGGAAGGCGTCCCTGCCCATGGCAAGGGGGTTGGAACTAGGTGATCTTTAAGGTTCCTTCCAACCCAAACCATTTGCCACCTTAGCTCAAAGTTTAAACCAATGTGAGACCATGAACATAGAAGTGACCAGTGACTCTTTCACAGAAGGAAAGATTCTACTCCAGCCTTTTCCATAGGCATCATCTTTAATCTTGCTCCAACTTTAGACTTGCTTTCTTCCACGTTTGGAAAAAAAGAAAACTAAAAATAAAACCAACCCAAAAAAAACCAAAAACAATCATAGAAAGAGCAAATAGGTATTTCGTGAGCAGAAAACCACAAACTTTTCCTGCTGATATCTCAGGCTGAAGTCACCAGTTTCCCCCCTCATCTAACATTACCCAACAAATAGTTACACTACAAAAAAAAAGAATACTAAAAGTACTCATCAACTCTGCTCTCTAAGCAAAAAAAAAAAAAAAGGGGGGGGGGGCGGGGGGAGGACAGGACATTTTCTAATTAGCTGCTTTCTTTCCTGTTGCCAAGTTCACAACAAAGCCTATAACCTTCATTTACCTAGCAAATAAGAAAGGCCCGTTTTAAACCAGGCATATCAATAGTGGCATTGCACAACAACATTGCACCCACTTTAACCTTGACGTTTTCATATGATTCTGTTCAATACTGTTATAAACTATGATCAAAGCTGGATCGTTCAGGAAAAATTATTCCCATTGCTTCCCTTCATAGTGATGTAACATGAATGTTCTGTATTAAAACAAAATTTCTTCAAGACTGTCTCTCATTTGGAAAACTGCCTAAAAGTAAATTTAGCAAGGTGTTATGAGTCTACTACTGCCACCTAATGTTGTATTTGAAACTGTTAGCCCAGCATTACACATTTTTAATATACTGTCTCAGCACAGTATAATTATCTTCCTCCCCATGACAGCTTTATATCAGCAGCGAACACCTCATGCTCTGTCACAACAACAAAGCAAGCTGTATCTCCAGGAGATAAGACTGGATAAGATTCCAAATTAGCAGAAAAATTTACATTTAATATTGTTTCATATAAAACCAGTTTGTTCAACTTCACAATTGCTAACTACAGAAAGTACACAATTTACCCAATTTACACAGGACAGAGTAGCAAATATCTCCTGTCTAGTTAATCTGAGACACAAAACAGTTCATTAAAACTTTTCTTTGAACAGGCAGTGAGCTATGTCTATATATACATTAAAATAACACTCTCAGCCAAAACAGCAAATGTAAAAAAGCAAAATTCTTGTCCAGGTAAGTACAGTAGGTCTGAAGCATCCTTATGGTGGTGACATTTACCTACGGGTTTGTCGTTCCCAATAGAAGGGGGGAGGGGACCAGTTTTAAAATATAATTATGCTCTAATCAAAGATGCTGTATTTGCCCTAGTTAATAATCTAGTATTTTCACTCTGCTTGCAAGCATTTTTACATCAAATTAGTTCACTAACACAATTAGTTTAGTTTGTAGTGTGCAGTTGAAGTCCCAGTGCAAGTAGAGCAATACAAGGAAGAATTAGCTCTACACAATGTTTTTAAACACAGGGGCAGGGGGAGCAGCACTATGAATTTCACATTTTATACATTTTAGCTTTTAATCTATTTTAGAAAAGGTTTTTCAATTTTTTTTTAAAGTACTTACCAAAAAATGAAATTCAATCTCTATCTTATAATGAGAACAATCCCAATTTTAAGCAAAATTATTAGCAAAGTTAAATTTTATCCTACAAAACCAAACAAAAAGACAAAAAAATCCTACATTTATTTTACCAGTTTTGTATCCATTCAAAAAACTATGTCAGTACAAACAGTTCAAAATAAAAACAAATACTACGCTCAAACTCAAAACAGTTACAGCACTCCATACCATTGTGCACAGTGCTTCTGTCTTCCCTTGTGGAAATGCAACAACAGATTCCAAAAATGAGACATAGACAAGTCCAATATTAGGAATTTTACTCTCCTCCCAATTTTTACTGACCCATCAAGAGGTGGGACAGCTGATATAAAAAGGATTGCCAAGAACATGACACAAAACATGACTATAGGGGCCCAGGGAACCACAGTCTGACACAGACCATACAGTGGATATAGCCAGCAAACCTGTGGACCATTTGATAAGTTCAGAGAAGAAAACAGGAGACAGTGTTAAAATTATTCTCTACCGGTTTTTGTCCAAAGCACAACACTGAGCACAGAGGCCCTTTGCTCCTGAGAAGGCTGTGCGACTATAAGCTTTATTTCAAATCCCTGAGGAAACAAAGGACTACCAAGCTGATTTTTTGCAAAACAAACAATTTCAAGACAAAATTTCACCACACTCCAAATAGCGGCTAAAGGCATATTTACAAACCTGGCAGTTTTCTGAATTTGGCTTATATTATAGCTCTCAATAGATATCAACACAGATATATACTATATCTAAATCCAGCTGAAATCCTATCTTTCCAGTACCCGTATTAATAGCATTAAACCTTAACCTGTGACACCATTTAAGACATACAAGAAAGATACAACTCCAAAAGATGGTTTAATAATATGCAAATTTGTAGCTCCATACAGGAAATGAAATATCCTAAATCTTTACATCACATCAGATTCATATGTGCATTGAAAGCAAATAAATCATTTAAACCATGATACAGAGAACCTTTTCAAATTTGCATTTATCTACAGTAAATACTGCCATGTTCTTCAATAGCTTGCTAGTGCAATCTTAGCAAACTAATGATTTATGGGTCTGACATTTTAAAAATCAGAAATCTGTCATTTTATGACATCCAGTAGAAAGTCAGCTCAAGTTACATTTTTGAACTCAAATATATGAAACACACATAGCAAAGCACTGTACCATACTGTCCATTTCATCATCCCAGCACTTTCCTCCCTAGCTACACTTCTAAAAGTTATCTAACATTTTTATTTGAATTTGCAAGAATATTTTTTTTCAGGATCCAGACACATGTAACTTCATCAAGCACAAAACTTTTTGTCAAGTCTGGAAATAATCACTCATCAGCAAACAAAAACAATCTGCTATACGCTGAGAGAAACAGACTAACCATACCTCAGTCACCAAGCTGCACAGGTCTGCATCCTGTCCTATCTTAATCCTTCCTCCCAAGGAAGGAGCCCAAAAGATAACATTTCTAACATCATATGAATCAACAACAAGTCCAGAACAGGGAACAAACCATACAGTCAGGAAGACTTTACAGAGAATGCCCTGCTTGCACCTACCTCCCTCAGCCAGGTCATTCATGTTGTATGCCACAGGCAGAAGAAAATTCATTCTGCCCATAGGCCAAATCACAGGGGAAAAAAAAAAAACAAAAAACAAACAATACAACAGTGACACCATACCTAAGCAAATATAACTGTAAGTTTACATATACTTAAAAATAAGGGCCTACACAGAAGTTAGACAGGTAGGTTAAAATGAGTAAAGTAGATTGACTCTCACTGCCAGAGAACAGTCTTCTCTTGCAATGAGAAGCGAAAGAAAAAAATTTCAAGTCCAATAATACATTTGGATACACCTAAAAAAAACATTTACCTGAAACAATTTACCCAGGCTTTCTTGTCATTAAATTACTTTTTTCTAACCTGCTTAGCATCTGAAAATGTAACAGCTAGCTTTTTTTTTTTTTAATTACTTAAATGTAAAAGATTACCAAAGAGATGTTTTCCTTCAACCAAACTGGTGTGCAAAGGCAGTAATAATAATTCAGTAAGAAACCACTTTAAGATACTTCCTTTAAACATTTAGTTTTACTAATGACTCAATTAATGATTGAATTTATTTCAATTTGACAAGGAAATCACAGTTGTAATACGCCCCTTCCGATTATAAAGAAGTACACACACGTACACAATTATTCTTATGTATACCACATATACTGAAGAGGAATACTTCTAAAAAAATATATATACACCAATAACAGGTTATTAACGTACAATAATATAATATATTTGACCTGAAAATTGCAGCTTCCTAAGCTATGAAACTAGAAAAAAAATGTAAAGTAAATAATTCTCAAAAAGTCTCCCAGTCCATCCAAAGTGAGGTACGTGCACCCCAATGGGTATGCAAGACAATCCTCTGGGGTGCAGAAAGAAAATATTTTTTGTATCATCACTAAATAAAGTTTAAAAATTAAAAATAGTTTGTATTTTATCTTTATCTCACCCTTTTAAATTTCTATTTCTCTATGGTTTATAATGCCCATAATATACTAATGCAGCAGTACATGTATATAACTTATAAATAAATAGTTACATATTTATTGGGGGTGCATGCTCAAAATTTTTTTAACTGATGCGGGGGAAGGAAGCCACCACTCTTTACAGAATCTGATGTTTGCATCCTGCGAGTCTTATACAAGCAATCCTTCACATAAGTTTATAACTTTTACCTTAAATTGGATATCCACTTTGTAATACTTGCAAAGTACATCATTAAAAAACTGTGCAACAATGGAATTCTAGGAGTAAAACAAGGCTATTAGTTTATCTCAGGAAACATGTTTGAAAGTGTTTTGCCAGCTTGTAGAGACTAGGGGATAACAGCTACAAGTAAGGGAGAAAGGCAAAAGGAGCAAAGGAAATCACAGAAGAGGAACAAAACAGAACATGTTCCAAACATGGAATTGTATAAGAATAGCAAAGAATAACCTTATATAAGGAATAAAATGAAGCTCAAAAAGCCACGAAATAATACAAGATGAAGTGAGTTATCAGTTTACTTATAAAGCTCTGGCAGGTTTTATCATATTTAGCAACTATAATGTTAAGTATTTCCTCTCCTACTGAAAATCGCACATGCTAGAAGCAAATGTGTGCCAGCTTCTCAACTGCCATCACATTTCAGAGCTCAGCAGATTAACTGCAGAGAATTTCAGCACAACTAAAGGCACCGGGTTAAAAATTCCAACAGAAACCAAGAACCAGCACATCTGCTTCTGTCATTTCTGACACTGCCTCGATCCAGAACAGCCGGAAAACACTGCACTTGCCGTCTCAGAATTGGCAGAGATTGCTACCACAGCTAAAGGAGAGACAGTTAAGAGTTTGGATGTAAGAAATACTAAATGACATGCTACAGGAAAAGTAACACTCAGCTTTCCCTGTTGCCTTTTTTTTTAATTTTCTGTAGCTGTGATCAACATGGAAGAACCATGAAGATAATCCTGGCTAGAATAGAAGGGTGCCTAGAACAACTAACATCCCTTCATTTATTTTTACCAAGTAATGACCTTTTTTTTTTTTCCTTCAGATTCCACCCACCACCCCCCTCCAAATATGCGAGTACCTTGTTTAGAGTTTAAAAAAATATATTACTGGAAGTCAGTGTATTAAGTGTATTGAAATAATAAGTATCTTAAAAAAGGAAAGCACAAGACTTAAGTAGTATATCAGAAGTATTAAAAGATCCATTTTCTTACCAAACAGCAAATCAGTAATACTTGACTGAGCCCAAGGACCCACTACCAGCACTGGTGCTCAATTCCTTTTTTCAATCTAAGCCATGTCCACACACAAGAAGTCTAGACAGCATATCCATATTGCTCAGGGGAGCAAGAGCGAAGGCAGCGATCAAACCCACTACAACTAGGCTCAGATGACCTCCATCCACCTGGGCTTTTATAGCAGCAAGACTACCATGGCTAAACTGATGCTTTCTACTAGCTACTAACAAGAAAAAGGTGCCTTTGTGAGAACAGATACATCAGTAAAGCCTCCACAACTAGCCCATTTTTCCTTTATTTCTTTCAATGCCCACAAAGCAATACTGAAAGCAAGGACAGAAGTGTGACTCCACCACTTAATGTTTGTTACAAGTGGCTTATGTTTCTATGTTTGCAAAATTATTTTAAAGCTTCCCTCCCCGCCCTGATTTGCCACAACACTATTTTCTGTTTGGTTGGGGTTTTTTCCCCCTAGTACGGAAGCTACTACTATTACTCTAAGGCTCTACCCCACCTTGATTTTTCTCTGTCCCTTTTGTCAGCATATGACTGAATGGAAATTGTCTCCAAGGAATAGTTACAACAGTAGAGGAGAGAAAAAACAAAACACAAAGAAACAAACAAGACAAAGACTACTAGTGTTGCATGTTATCACTATCGCCTACAAATATACACTCCTGTTTATAACGTCCTCACCCTTCCCCTAATAAATTCCAGTTGTTCTCTTGATCACCCTGTTTGACAACTCTTTTTCCCCTTGGCTCTTTCCATTTCCACAGAAAACAACACAATTCTGACTTAGCTATACGACATCTGCCTATACATTTAGCTAAGCAGCTCTACCCATTCAGTTCACACCACAGTTTCCCAGTTCCTCTGGGACAGCCACCTCCTACATAGGCCAGCGTGCAAACTACTCATGCAACACACCATATGCACAGAGGGGGATTATGTTATGACCAAGCTCATTTTAACCATTGACCAGAGCTGCAATTGAAGTTAGACCAAAAAAGACAAAAGCATCCTCAGTTAACACAACTGCAAACTATGTTCTGTTTGATTTTTTTAAAATTTTGCAACCAAATACCACCAACAGTAACTGTCAGGTATTCTTCAGAAAACCTGGCAAGACTCTCCCACTCCCCTGTGACTGACTGCAGTTAGGACCAGAGGAAAGCAACAACTGTTAGACAAAAGGGGTTTGAATTGCATTGAAGCAAGCATTTAGCCAGTAAAGCTAGCACTTGCTAAGGCTTGGCCTCTGATATTTTTAACTTAAAAAGAATTTTTTTAAACACTAAATTCAACAGATTTGTCAAAAATTCCGAGAAAAACACAGCACTAATGGAGTTCTCAACATTCCTTCATCAACATCATCACATCATGTATTTGGACTTCTAAGACAAAAAGGCTTGTTCAGGAATTACTACACTTGTAGGGATTTAAGAATTTAGAAGGATGTTTAAACACCTTCCCCACACACAAAGCTGTGAATTAAAACTAAATTATTATCCATGAGTGATGATACACATAACCTGAAAAAGGCTACACGCAAATAATGTTGGAGTATGTGAAATGGTGTTTCTTAGAATACTCTTTTCTCTGTGAAAAGTGTGATTAACTGAACAATAAGTCTTGCTTCAGTGAGACAGTGAAGGAAAGAACATCTGCCGCTACAAAAAGCTACTCAACTTGAACACAAAGAAAGTATCATTATAAAAGGAGAGGTTAATGCCATCAAAACAAAGAACAGTATAATCTTTTTAGCACAAACTTCCATTTCATTCCATATCCAAATTATTTTTTTTATTTAATGTTAACAGCTACCGTAGTCCTACATAATTTCCTTCAAATTCTGTAAGTAGTAAAAACCCACAAAAGTAGAACAAGTAACCATCTAGTTTCTTAAAATCTGTCCCTCCTATAAAAATTGTATTTATTTACTAAAACAAGTTTCAAAGAAACCACATAACATCCATCATAATCATGGATTCTGGGACTGCAAGGGTAACTACAGAATTTATAAATAAAAAACCCTTTGGAAATGATAGAGGAGTTCAATATTTTTCATCTAAACAAACAAATAGCAAAATATCTTCAGCTTATAAGTAAACCATTTTGATTTAAATTCTAAACCTGGAGATTCACTGAAGCCTCTAACAGAAAAACTATTTTGTTTTCTTTCCTTCTACTGGCCCATTATCTCTAGAAATAAAGTTTTGCCAAGCAAGTTCAGCACTATGAAGAATCACAAGTACATTTCTCAATGTTTACAAAATGAAGCTCTTAGTAACAATATCTCCTGTGGCTTTCCACACATGTAAATATTTATTTATAAGGGTGAGTTTTCCCAATACAACAACAGAAAAAGTAATTACCACAGAAATCGTGAAACAAGAAACAAGTTTCAAGACAGCAACCCGATAACACAGTGAACTGTGGTCTCTTAGGTGTGAACCTGAAGACTGGCACGAGTACCTCCATTATCTCCCTGCAAATTTCAGAATGTCTTGAATTGATGAATACATGTGGGGGAGGGGAGGGGGGGTAGAAAAGAAAAAAAGGTGAAAAAAAGCCTTTAATCTTAAAAGTTTCCTTTTCCTTTCAATCAGTCTACACATTACCTTTTGTTCCCGTGTAACTTTGGAGAACAAAGCCAAAAGAGCACTACTAACTACCATCTGCCCTAGCAAAAACACTGGTGCGTACTTACATGATCTTCTGAATAGTTCACCGTACTTTTCCAAGTAGAAAGACAACTTGAAAGTGGTAGCTGTGACAATGAGATTTAATTGCCGTTAAAGTTATACCAACTTCACCTACACACCAAGCTTTAGGGGGTTTTTTTGATCAAAGATTAAGACATATAGCACTGTTCCAAAACTCCAGAGTTGTTATAGTGAGCACATTTCTGTGTAAAGCATATCCAAACCCACTAGTTTCTTTCACACCACACATTCATCCAACATACATTTCTCTACTCTCCTTAATTATGCAAAGTATACAGCTTTTTTTATAGTTTTTGCACTCTTCTGTTTCTGCACAGAAAACATATGCTAAAAAAAAGTCATCTGATCAGTACTATTTCTGTTGCAGTTTTGGAATTCAGAAAATTCTTCCCAAAGCCAAGACAAATGCAAAAAGTAGTTTCCTGAAACTTAAAATTCCACAATCTTTTCCCACCACTTCAGAAAAAACAATTACACGGAGGAAAAGAGCATTGCTAACTGAAGGTGATACCACCATTGCCACATTTTCTGTTGCTCTTCATTGACTGAATTACAAACTTGTTCGAGATAACAGGCCTGGTTTCCTGACATATTGCCCAGAAGACACCTGAGGACACTACAGTTCTTAGACTCTTCAATTGTGGAAAAAGTTGCAACACATGCACTGAAACTGCAGTCCATAGGTCTTCCAAACTCCCAGGCCAACCAGCTACTCTGAAACCCAAAGTTCAGAGCTGCAGATTGCCTGGGTTCAGTCTCTCACAGAAGGGAACAAAAAGCTTTGCAAAAAAAGAAATGCTTTTAAGTCACTAGTGATCCATCAGATAAGATGGAACAAAATCACAGAAGTATTTGATTACAGTGGTAACCCTGTCAGATTGTCATCACACATTTTTTCTAAACAGAAACATTTCTTTTTGTCAGAAAAGTCAATTCATCATTGACTTGCTTCATTATAAAATTCTGAAGTGCAACAGTCAAAATAACTCGTAACAGGCTGTTGAATATTTAAAGCTTAATTTCTATACTTTAAAAAGTGGAAGAATCCACAGTCTCATCTCTATTACTGAAAAACAAAAGTTAAAATCGGTATAGCAAAAATAAACTATTGCAAGCAATCAATTGTTTTTCAAGCTACACAATATGCTGTTGCAGGGAGGTACTACCAAAAGCACTTTTTTTATAAAGTAACAATAGTTTAAAACAGTTAAAAACAAAGTTACATCAAACTTGAAGGATTCCGCACACAAACTCGAGTCCTGCTACCTGTGCTAGTTCTTCCATACAAGTGATCAGCTTAAGCTTCTATTCATGCAGTTAAACTGTAATGCAATGGCAACCAGAGTAACTGAAAAAAATCACTCTGTACTATTAAAGAATTAAAAGGGGAAACTATCAAATTCTATGTAATGTTCTCCCCCACCCCTTTTTTAATTAACCAATAATGGTAAGATGCTTCATCCTATATCCAAATTCCTCTAAAGCTTTAAGCAGAAAGCGTATGTGCCATTGTATTTCAAACTTCTATTGCCAATATAAAGTTACATAGTCCCTCTTGTTCTTTTTGTCTGTCTTGCAACTTTTCTAGTGTCTCAACACAATGTTTTGGGTTTGTGTGGTGGGGTTTTGGTAGCAGGGGAGGGAGCTACATGGGTGGTTCCTGTGAGAAGCTGCTAGAAGCTCCCCCAGCTCCAAGTCAGACCTGCGTCTGGCCCAGGCCGACCCAAACAGTGACAGTGGTAGCACCTCTGGGATAACATATTTAAGAAGGGAAACCTGCAGTGAGTAGGGAGATTGGAATGTGAGAGGAACCCCTCTGCAGACACTGAGGTCAGTGAAGAAGAAGGGGGAAGAGGGGATGCCCCTGCAGCCCGTGGTGAGATGTCAGGCTGCCCCCCCCCAGCCCATGGAGGTGAACAGTGGAGTAGATGCCCACCTGCAGCCCGTGGAGGACCACATGCCGAAGCAGGTGGATGCCCCCAAAGATGGTCACGACTTCATGGGAAAGCCTGTGCTGGAGCAGTCTGTGCCTGAAGGACTGCAGCCCACAGAAAGGATCCATGCCGGAGAAGTTCATGAAGGACTGCAGCCCATGGGAGGGACCCCACGGTGGAGCAGGGGAAGGGTGAGGAGTCCTCCCCTTGAGGAGGAAGGAGAGGCAGAGACAATGTGTGATGAACTGACCCCAAGCCCCATCCCCCTGCACCACTGAGGGGAGGAGATAGAGAAAAAATCAGGAGTGGAGTTGAGCCCAGGAAGGAGGGAGGAGTGGGGAGAAGGTGTTTTAAGATTTGGGTTTTACTTCTCACCATCCTTATTTTGATTTGATTTTTTAGTAAATTAAACTGATTCTGTTTTTTCCCCAAATAGAGTCTGTCTTTTGCCTGTGACCATAAGTGGAGTGATCCCTCCCTGTCCTTGTCTCAACCCACGAGCTTTACTTTATATTTTCTCCTCCTCATCCCACCGGGTCGGGGGGGAGAGATGAGTGAGCAAGAAGCTTTGTGGTGCTTTGTTGCTGGCTGGATTTAAACCACAACACATAAGTATTAGTTTAATACCTGCAAAAAAAAGAAAAAAGAGGAGGTATCAAAGAATTATTAGTGAAGTGTCACATGTGGTCAAATCCACAGAGAAACTTTTTTTTTTCTTTTTAAAAATACTGATAAAAAAAAAGGTACTGTACCAGCAGGAAGGAATACAGATTGCAGAAAATAAGTTCAAAGAAGCAAACATGAGCCTGATTAATTTACACATTGTTTGAGGTGTAGGGAGAACTACAAGGTCTTTAAATAGGTTTCCAAAAAAAAAAAAGAGTCAGTTTAATATATATAGATGACATAATCAGGATGTAGTACACAAGAAACTGGTACTACGAGCATACTATGAACCTCTTTATACTCATGTTTGTTTTCCTCTACTATAATAGTCACACTATATCATGAAAATATTTTTGCAGTGGACTAACAAAATTCACACTCACTCCTACTTCACGTATTTCTTAAAAGTCACAGTCATTCATAACTTCTAACATCATGAGGTTGTAGCAAGGTGGGTGTCAGTCTCTTCTCCCAAGTAACAAGCAATAGAATAAGAGGAAGTGGCCTCAAGTTGCACAAGGAGAGGTTTAGATTGGATATTAGGAAAAAGTTCTTCAGCAAAAGGGTTGTCAAGTGTTGGAACAGGCTGCCCAGGGAAGTGGTTTAGTCACCATCCCTGGAAGTATTTGAAAGACATGCAGATGTGGTGCTTGGGGACGTGGTTTACCAGAGGACTTGGCAGTGTTAGGTTAACGGCTGGACTCAATGATCTTAAAGGTCTTTTCCAACCTAAGCGATTCTATGGTTCCATGTAGTCTAAACAGAAAATTCAAAATGCAAATTTTTAACATTTTAAACTGATGAAAAACATTATTTAATTGGTAGTGAAAGATCCCCAATCACTTACTCTACACCTGCTTAACATGATCCCTCCAAAAACTAGACAGGCTTGAAATCAAACACATACGTCAGATGCTTTCTCTGTTTCTCAAAAAAAGAAACAATTAATGCTGACAGCTGAGTACAGGCATAGTTGTTGGAATAGCAGGTTAGCTGCCCTTTCAAGGAGTAATAAAACATTAAATTTCAGGATACTGCCTTCAAAAACTAGTTACTTTAGTAAGATAATACTTAATTTTAAATAGTAAGAATAATCATTTGCTGTAACTAGGACAACACTTTCACAACTGGCAAACAGGATGGGACTGTTTACTCCAAACCCTACTTTCACATCAACTACAACATATTATATGCATTGTTTCTTGCAAATGTTTGAATCATGGAAAAAAGCAGTTCTTGGTGTAAAGCAAAACCCACACAGGTACTTCAGCAATCTTTTCAGTTCACAGTAGTTATCTTAATGTACAATAAAGAAAAAGTGCAAATCATGTATTTACATTCCCACAAAACTTAAGACTTCGTTTCTTAAGCTTTAGTCTTAAATTTAAAACTTCTATCATCAGTTTAGTAAATGGTGATTTTTTCAGACAATCTGTTTATTGATTATGGACCCACAAGTTTACATACAGGAAGTTTTTTGCTTGTTTGTTTTACATTTTTCTGTCTTTTTTGCCATTTGTATGGAAATGTCCATACAAACAATCCTGTGTAAACCGCATTGCATTCCAGGCTGTGTGGTATTCCAAGCTGTAAAACATTCATTTCCTCAGAAGTACAACTGCTGTCTTCTTAGAAGAATTATTGAAAGACCTCTCGCTCTCTCTACACTCTTCTATGAGAATGAATATAGTGATTCCTGGGGAACTGCACTTAAACTTAATTCTCTGAAAATGTACTTTCTTGGAATTCTTCAAGATGAGATTTGTACTCTGAGAAGTATCAGTATCTGACGGAAGATGAGTTTTTCTGGGCCATGAAATAAAAATACTTTTGGGAATAAAAACAACTCCTATAAACATCATTTTTAAGAATGTCAAAGCAGTTTAGGTTCAGAACTTGTGTTTTTATCACATGAGTTATAGGCCCACATTCTCCTCACTCATACTGGCCCTACTTCCAGCTGAGCTATTTTTTTCTGACACTAACACAGCAATCTCCAGGATTTCTTTCACAGTCTATCTTGACTCCTTCCATAATCAGCAACCTCCCTGAAGCACTGTAGCATTATTTCATGTTAAATGAAACATTCCAAAATGAAATCTTCCAATTCAGTTTTCCCAAATGAAAATTCAATCAGAAATTTTCTTAATTTCCTTTCACAGAAATTTTCTTCCTCTACTTGAAATTCTCTGACCTAGAATTGGCACAGCTTGCTACAAATAAAAGCTAAAGTAATTCCATAATGAAGTATTTTTTTATTTGAAGAATTAGAAGTAGAAAGATATATAAGACTGAAGAGGTGGCAGACAGGAGAACATGGAAAGAAGTAAAGGAGAAAACAACAAATCTGAAGACTCAAAGAAAAAGTAATTATATTTAAGGGAGAATGAGTAGAATGAGAATTACAGACTTTCATCTCAGTGTAACAGTACGTCAAGAGGACTAAATCTGAAAGCAAATTCTCTAGGTTCCGCAGAGAAGCAAAGTATGCAGGACACAAAGGGTTTTAAGGGAGCAATGCTGGAGTCTGTAGAGGAGAAACCAAGACTGCTTTTCTGGAGAGTTATCTTCTGTTTGTACCTCTCCCTGGTTTCCTCTTCTGTGTACAGAGATACTTACCACTCCTAGCTTCATTCAGCTTTTCCATAAATGTTCTTACAGCAGAAGTCTCCTTTGTATAGGCTTGTTTGCTCAGTGTGAAGTAGGGGTTAGAAAACCATTTGTTCTTAACCCCCTTTTTCAT
This sequence comes from Buteo buteo, assembly GCF_964188355.1. NCBI lineage: Eukaryota > Metazoa > Chordata > Aves > Accipitriformes > Accipitridae > Buteo > Buteo buteo. The sequence continues at coordinate 67,802,192 of NC_134171.1, read as the reverse complement.
CCCTATATATCTGATCTTCAAATACCACTCATTGACATGCATTATCATCCCAACACAGATGATTCAGCCTCAATATACAAACAATAAAATTTCTTTCACCATCAACATTATCAAGTTGAAAATAGCCAAAAACACTTTCAGAATCCTCCTTGCTCATCTCTCTCAGTCTCCAGTAACTACTATGCAATGCATCATTTTGGACTGTAATTTGGCATCGTTCTAAACTCTTTGTCCCACTCACTTCAGGATATCCAGAAGATGCACAAATCCTTCTGTTGCAGGTGAAGTTAAACATTTCAAAACCTTTTAATTCCCTTTTCCCAAAGGAAATTCAGCCAGAGCTTTCTATTACTTTTTTTACTTTTTCCCCTAAAAAAGGAAGAAACCCCGCTTTTCAGTTGGTACTTGTCTTTAGTTTCCTCTTTGTACAATGCTGCATCCACTGCTGGTTTTGCCTCCATTTTCTGTCAAGGTGCTTTTCTCTAAGCACTTTAGTATCTTCTATTCTGTGCTATCCTAATACTGCTTTCAGCAGTCACTGATAGAAAAGAACATACAGGCAATAATAACTGAAGTTTCTTATTTGGTCAACGCTACAGTCGTTTGAAAAAGAAAAAAGAAGAAAAAAAGCCTATAAAACACACAAAAGAAACATTGATCATAGCACCATTCATAGTATTTGGAAGGGAAAAGAAGTTTCCAGAGGAAATAGATTTTCCTCCATCCTCTTGGTCTGATCTAATTGGAGCAGCCTGTACAAAGGCTATCTTTGTACAAAATCAATCTTTGAATACCTCCACTAGATCAACTCATCAAGTTTAAAGCTGTCCTCATTTTCAGAGGCCTGTAATCTCTGCTAATAATACTTAGCAGATACTTTATTTGAATGTTGTCTTAGCTTAGCCAATTATAACAGTGGTGCTAGTCACTTCAGTTTTCATACAACCAACTCTTGTTTTCATACCTATCTATCAATATTGATAAATGAACTCCCAAGGAAGGAGTTATATCAATTTTGTCCTCTTCCCGCCCTCCGCTCCCCTAGACCATTCAGGTTACTACTCTCAAAATACCAATAACAGTCCGAAACAGAATGTAAAATAACACATTTGGCTCTACTGTGCTGCAGCCTGCTATAGGTATTTCTGCAAGCTTACTTCAGAAAGAAGACATTATACTCTAATTTCTTCCTCTTATTTTGCTATTTTTCTCCCCATCTTGCATCAGAAATTACATAGTACACTCTCAAAAAATGGTACTGGAGCTTCTAACACTGTGAGTCCAGCTCAAAGAAGAGTGTCCTCCCTGCCTTAGTTAATAAGAGTTTAACATTTCTCCCAAGGCCCATTGTTCTGTGTTGCTCGTTATAGACTGTCTGCATAAGTCAAGGGGAAAACATGAACAAATCAAACTACTGAAACTCCCACAGAAAGAGATTATGGAACAGAACACACTAGTGTGGATTAGTAGCAGAATTTTTCTGTAAAGAAAATTTTCATGGATCTTTGAGAAAAACAAGAGGAAGTAAAGCAGCCTTTTTATCCATTGGCTATTTAGAAACTCATTTTTAAGAAAGAAAAATTAAGTGGTAATCTATAATTTGTGCAAATTAGTATCAAATCAATCTTCCCAAAGATGAGCAGGGATATCAAAACTGTTTTTACTTCAAAATAGTACAGTAATAGGTATTTTGTATATTAATTCAAAATATTGTCAGTTGTTTTTTGTTCTTTTTCTTTCTCTTAGAAAGACAGCAATGCTAACCACTGCATTCTTACTCATAAATCGGAACTATGCACACATATGCTGCTACACAAAAAAAAGACTGATGAGCACCATCTCATGGGCATTTCAGGTAACAGATTTTTAATAGAAAAAAGAACTTTTTGAATTCCCCAGTATATGGATCTATCTTCCAAAATAAATACATTGAAATTGAATGATACACAAGCATAATTTCAAAGTTTCAGATGCTTAGATGTGAAAATACGGCACAAGTTAAGGACTTTTCTAAAAATTAGTCACTGCAAATATATCTGACAGGAACATTGTCACATCCACACAGAAAGAATTTTAGAAGTATTTAGACACCTAAAATAAGTATTTATGAGCAGTTATGTACATACAATTAACCCCACTCCCATCCTGAAGAATGTACTTTCTTGCACAGGGACTCTAAAATAAGTTTTTAAAAAAATAAGATGAGAGCAGTACTAACAGAACTCATATTTTCCCTATGTCCTGGTTTCAGCTGGGATAGAGTTAACTGTCTTCCTAGTAGCTGGTACAGTGCTATGTTTTGAGTTCAGTATGCGAAGAATGTTGATAACACTGATGTTTTCAGTTGTTGCTCAGTAGTGTTTAGACTATAGTCAAGGATTTTTCAGCTTCTCATGCCCAGCCAGGGCACAAGAAGTTGGCACAGGACACAGCCAGGGCACCTGACCCAAACTGGCCAACGGTGTATTCCATACCATGGGACATCCCATCTAGTATAGGAACTGGGCAGTGGGGGAGGGAATCGCCGCTGGGGGACTAGCTGGGTGTCGGTCGGCAGGTGGTGAGCAATTGCCCTGCACATCATTTGTACATTCCAATCCTTTTATTACTACTGTTGTCATTTTATTAGTGTTACCATTATCATTATTCTTCTTTTCTGTTCTATTAAACCGTTCTTATCTCAACCCACGAGTTTTACTTCTTTTTCCCGATTTTCTCCCCATCCCGCTGGATGGGGGGGGAGTGAGTGAGTGGCTGCGTGGTGCTTAGTTGCTGGCTGGGGTTAAACCACGACACCCTATTAAGCCAGTACGTAATTCAAAAAATAATTTTAAAAGCATGATTGTACACTTCTATGTTTTCTTTTCAACTTTACAGTAGTCAAAGAGATTCTAACATTGTTTACATCCATTCCTGCAGATCCTAGGATGACTAAAACATGACTCCTTAAAAACAATCTTATGGACCATATTACCTCAAGTCCTTGACATTCAACAATACAGTTCCTCTGTGACCTGAAATTTTACCCAGTAATAGTAATACCTCAGAGAGAACATCCCCTTTCACTTGTCTACTAGTTCAGGTTACAAAGATACTCCTGTTATAGCACACAAAATTTTGATGTTTCTTCAGTTAATCAAAAAGTTTAATACCAAATAAATTTCTGGACAACTAACCTCATTAAGCACATTTCTGATAACTAACAGTTTGTTCGTTATGGTTTCTCTAAGATTTATTGGCAAAACATCTTGTAATAGTCAGCCACAGTCAAACTAGTTTTACTCCTTTGAGTGCTAGCTTTCACCAGTCCTGCACATCAAATTAAGCTTTGCTTACTGGTTTTTATTTATTGGATACCACTAACAAACAAAAAAAAAACCCAAACCAAAACAAAAGACTAATCACAGCATTTTAAGCTTCACTGCAGAAATAAAATTAAGAGTGAATGCAGATTCTGCTAGCACATACAAAGCTGCTCCTGGCAAAGTACTCCACTATGAAAACTAGATTGTTAATTCTACACCAACATCATTTTTTGAAAGATAGAAAGCACTGTTGTGTCCCTCTCTGCCCTGAGCACAATCTAATCTAGCTCTGGGAAAGGCATTAATTAGAACAGCATGGTCTGCACCTGGAAGAGGCCGCAACTCTCCAACCAGACACTATATTGTGTCACTTGCCTGCACCTTTGCAATCATTTCACAGCAGCTGAGGGTCAAACCAGATCTAATATTTCAGATGCAGATCAGCATGACTCCGTGTAATCCTTTCAAGCAAACCCTACAGTGTTTCCTTGGCTTCCTTCCAAAACTCACTACAGTGGTCTCTATACACAGCCTTCTCAGCACTGAAGCTCAGCCAGCTCCCACTCACAATATATTAGTAAATTAGCCAGTCTAGATCCTCTGGAATTGATATGAAGGAGGATAATATGTTATAAATTCCTGTTACCCAATTTGTCTTGCTACCACATGACTCTCTGTGAAACTATCAGAATCAAAACAGGCATCTTTTTCCCAAGTTCACTTTGACGAGGACAAGTGTATAAACTCTCAATCAGCTGAAATAATTCTCCTAGTTACGACAGTAGTCAACACATAGCAACCCACCTGAAGAAATTCGCCACAGAAGAAACTACATTTGGTCACCAACCCTGCCTATCAACAACGGTTACCTGCCTGTCAACAAATATTTCAGCTTCATCCCAAGATTCACATCTCAGATTAAAAAATTAACACTAGGGCAAGACATAATTTGTATGAAGCAGAACATAATTATCACAGCCAAGACTTTTCAACATCTTTCTGTTCCTGACCCAGTCAGGTCCATACCAGATCAAATATCACATTACTGAGGTTTCCAGGTTTCCCTAACAAAGATGAGAGATTACTGTGAGGTCAAACACACAAAGTAAAGTTCCATCTAATGTATCAAGTCAGTTTTAGCATCTTTGGTTGGGCTTTCGTTAGAGCACTGAATTTTCTTCCATTTGCAATCAAAGTTTATGCATTTATTGTAATATTTCACAAAACCCAGCTTTTCAAGGTGGAGCTGCACTCCCTAAGACTCAATAGTAATCATTTTAGTACAGCATTTCCAACATCTTCAAATCTCTAGTAGAATCCCTCATGCAAGAAACACTTTACTATTTTTAAGTTTGTGCACTGTTAAACTTACTGCCACTCAAACCTAAATGACTGCAGCCTTATTGGCATTTGTTCTAAGCTGTCCACCAGTCCACTTTGTAGAGATTTATTATTTACACTTAGTCTGTAGACTAACTGCATAAAATATTAGTTGGCCTTACGGCTGATGTTATGCAGGAGGTCACATTAACACATTGATCGCTTGGTCTTATAATCTATATTTGACAGCGTTTCAAGGAAAGCTTTTATTGGCAACTGTAAATTTTTAAGCACTATTCCAAGATAAACGTTTCAGTATCTGAATTTTAGGAAGAACATTGCTCTTCTCTCAAACATTTGTATCTTGGTTTTTAACACTTTAAATATGTTATTGGTCCACTATTACAACACAACAGCTCCTGCCTCATATCTTTTTATTTTAAACACCACAATTACGTTACAAAATACTATACTTCTAACTTGTACCATGCTTCTTCAATGGAATTCTAGTAACTGGTTTTGTTATCCAATATTATAGTTCTCTTCTACTTCTATGTAGGATGACAAATTTTTAAAACCCATAAGCATACCTATAGACAGCATAGGTGTGCAACACTATAAAGAATAAGACTTGCATCATATGCAAGAAGAGTATTTTACAGAAGACCAAAAATTGAGACATGAATCAAAGGGAAAAGAAAAACAGAATTGAGGTGACACTCAAGAAAAATGTAATAAAAGAGATATATACTGTAGAGGTAAGAGGAACAGGAAGCCCAGCAGCAAATCATGCAAAATTATCTAAGATGAGAAATAGATGTTAAAGGTAGATAGCTCTGCAGACCTACAGCTTTACAGTATAGCCCTTGCAAACTCAATTGTGGGCTTTTGCTAATAAGGCAAACTTAAGTAGAAAGCTAAATAATGTCTGTAAAACATACTATGTAAGTTTTTATCTTAAATTCATAAAGATTGAAAATAAATACTTTCAAGTGCCAATTGGTATGTCTAAATGCGCACTAAGTACATAGCTTTTATATACTTCACTGCAAACCTAACCTCAGGTTGGTCTCTAAATGTAAACATCCCCATTGTTTTTTCCTGATTCAGTTAACATAAAAACCCAAAGTAAACCTCTCATGCCCTGGCATTACAGGTGAGCACACAATTTGTATTACAGAACACTTCAATGTTTGTAACTGAAAAATGAAGCAAGAAATACAAATACAGGTTTTGGCATAACCACCACATTATTTCAGCTCCATCAATTGCTAAGTTAAAAACAGCAAGAAAACCCTCACCTCTCTTTACTCAAACACTGGCAGTAAGTCCAATGTGGTCTTGAAAACCCAATTACACTTACAAACCCAAAGTTTTCTGCAATACCCCTAAGATATTTGGAAAGTAAGATATTTTCTGCCTAGCAAAGTCTCAATTTGCCCTGCTGACTTTTTCCTATTTAGTATTTACTTAAGACTGAATTATGCAGTATGAGTGAAGCACATTAACATTTTATCCTCATTAAGCCCTCTTCAAGGGAATAAGTCTGTGGAGGCACATGGGTGCCTCATGTATGACTACTTAGGCATACAATTGTAGCATTCTTATTTTATACATTGACACCACTACTTGAAAATATATATACTGTGTAGTGTTACACACTTACTTTCAAAAGATCAGGCTGTTTTGTTTGTTTTTTTAATCACATGTAAACTGAAATACTGAAAAAAATCACCAACATGGGGGAAATACAGTGACAATGGATGGAAGATGAAAGGAAAAATTGTATGATTTTCTTCATGTATAATTTTAAAAACGGGTGGGATTGTCTGCTTTTTGTTCACTAGTGGATTCTCTTTGCAAAGCATTCAGCGCAGAATACAACATTTGCTTAAGAAACCATTCTTATTTCAAGACGAACCTAAAACTTATTTCATCCTTGTTGCCATTCACCTGTTATCTTTTATGTGCAATGCTGTCTTCGGCAACGCTTTTAGCCAAACACAGCTGGTCAGTGACAGATCTAGAATACAAAAAGCTGCCATGATACAAATACAGACACCACTATTCATAATTTGAAAAGTACTTCAATGTAAAAATTTTAACTCTATCTTCTTTCCTTCCTCTCATCCAAATTTTGAGACGAGACAGGAAGGGGAGTTGTGGAACACATTTATGTTCAGCACAACCAAATCCTAATGAAATGTTTAAGGAAACATTCAGGAAGGAAAGTAAAAGTTACAGAAAGAAGAAACTCAAGTTACCCTTACTTGAAACCTTATGAAAGTATAAAGCTAGTGTCACAATTACACTCTAACAAAATACTGTCAGCTGAAGTTTGTAACCTTTGTTACAAAGCAATTTACAGACAAGCCAGAAAAGGAAATGGCTTTCAGCATCTAGAAAAATTCTAAGAAATAAGCATTTGACTGCAACACTGACAAAAGAATTTTAATAACTATTCTATTCTAGTGATTCTACCAATTCATTCAAAGATTCCTTTATTTTTAAATAAGGTAAACAAAGCTTTAAGAAGAAATCAAAATTACTTTAAACGTAATTGCCAATCTACTCCATTAGTGAATCACTAATAATTGCTGAACGTCACCACCCTTCAAACTCAAAAGGTAATATTAAGCAAGGTTCTCTTTGTTTTAAACATTTCCCATTAAGACACTAGCTAGAGTGCTGAGCCCTATATTCATCACCTAGTTTCTTAAGCAGTCCCTGTGCTACTTGCAAAAGTTTGGAGCTAATTTAGCTGTTTAACTCTGGAGACTGATACAACTCCTGATGCCACTACAGTAAAGAACAACCATCGCAGTTGTTCTCTCTCCTGTATGTGGGCACTCCAAGCAAAGAGGAGAGCCTGCAGCAAAGGACAGCTAAAGCAATAACGCAGTTCTTTATTGAGCAGAAAATACAGATGAAACAGACAGTAACAACATTCTCTCAGAGAAAACTTACCAGTGGCAATCACTTAATTGCCACCATAGTTCTGCACTGAGAGAACCAAAGAGGAAAGCAGTGGGTTATGGAAAATAAAGCTACAGATAAAAACTCCTCTCCACAGAAGACTCTTAAATTCCTAAAATATTATATAGTCTTTTGCTCGGCAACCATTTTTAATTTAACTGCATTTATCCTCAGCATCTATTATACCACTTTAACTGTGCTACACACTGCACTACAGATGGTGCTAAATGACTCCAGGTAATCAGAAGAATGCTCTCGTGAGATAGTAACATTTAAGATGTGACAAAATTAGATATCTTTTTCTTATTATGTTCCAGTCTCATTTCTCACTGTGTTTAATACAAAACTAATTTCAGATTTATAGAACAGTAACATTTTTGGAACCCAAAAAAATGTGAATGAAGTCATACAAAAAACAATACTTCATAAGACTGTCAAAATTAAACTGAGAAATGCATCCATTTAAGGGAGAATTTTAAAGAGTTTCGTGGGGAGACAGAAGTAAATTTCTCTGTTTATGCCTCCTATTACTCAAAAAATTAATAATAGTTTTTATTCACACTGCATAAGAATGTTATATTTATGAAACCACCAAATTTACATATTTCAACATTTAACATGCATTTGGTCCATGAATCACCCTACTAGATTTAATTCTTTCCATCAAATCCACAAGTAGATTCTCATAAATTTAAGATCATCATCCTAGGGGACAAGAGTTATTAATTTTTTCAAATTACAAGCACTAGTCCAGTTACCAGTTTAAGGAGTTTTACACATTGAGAGTATATAAAAGCTGTTGTTTCTAGCCTCAAATGGTTATTGGCAGTAATCATGGTTATCACCATCTGCGGTGATGGCAGTGACAACAGCTGCACCCACAGCAAAGCAAGCCAGATTCTTCAAATTATAACACATCTATTCTTCCTTGGACATCATCTTTCACACTTGGAGTTTGCTACACAAAACCAGGCAACTTACAGATTTGTCCACAACCTATCTCTGCCTCAGGTAATGTACAGGAACTCTAAAGAGCTTTAGCTGAAAATAATTACACATTTCTGGCTTTAGATTTGAAAACCGGAGAATTTTCATTTCCATCTTGAGATATTCCTCCATGCAAAGCTTCCTCTTCAGTACATACATTCCAGAGATTTATCAGATAAAACAGAAAAACAATTCCCACTGTCATTTTTAGGGTGTAGCAAATAGGACCGCCTCAGTATTTTCAACATGCTTTCTTCAGTTGCTCTTTGTATTGAAAAATAATTACTATTATTTCTACTACTACATGTTATTCTTAACTTTTTTTTTTCAATAAAAAGAAACATTTTGCATTCATCCAGCTACTATTACTTGGTTTCAGGCAAGTAATGCACTGAAGTTCTAGCATGAATTGACGTCAGGTTTTAGGACACCCTGCTTCAGAAACTTCTGTCTGCACAACACAGCCCGTCTCCTGACTTTACAGAAACAAGCCTCTCGCTATATACTGTCAGTCACCAAGAACAGCTTTTGTGTTCATTTCCTCTTTCATAACTAAGCATTATGTAACATAGCAGTTGGCAATGAGGTCTCAATATGTAAAGATGCCAACATTTTCTCATCAATCACTGCAGTTAGCAGGAGGTTAACTTTAGGGGAGAAGAGATTGTTTCAACAAAAAATTGAAGTTTGTCATCTTCCTAATAGTTTAAAAAAAAAAAAAAAAACCAACAGTTGTAGCTCCTCAGCTCCAATACCAGAGGACTTGAGTATTTACAAATTTTCTGCAGTGAGAACTGCTGTTATGAGACAGGTCAGAACCATATCAGGTCAAAACCCCAGATAACACAGCTTCATATTCCACTGTCTAAAGTTGTAGAACGATACCACCCTCACTACAGCTTTAATATCTATAACCTCATTTCAGGTTTTAGGTCATTGCTGATTCAGCTAAATAAAAATTTTCTGAAGACCTTAAGTCGCAGTTGTAACAGTTTACAAACAGCTAAAAAAATACCTATATAGTAAATTACATGCCTTAAAAACTAACCTCTTCCCCCCCACCACCCCCCACCACCCCTTCCCTTTTATAATATAGGGCAACTACAGTATTACCACAATGTCCTACTGGTAAATTGGCTTTTCAGGAATATTGTTGTTATGTTGTTCAGGAGGTGATCAATATAGACACCCAGACTGTCTTAGAATACTAAGTTTAGCTCATTTGACAGTTTCTCAATTTCTAGTTTGCTCATTTGATAGTGTCATTTCAGTTTTAAGACTTTATTTCTTCATTCTAGTTTTCTCATTTGACAGTTTCACTTGTTACTTTCTTGGTTTTAAGCAGGTTTCTACTTTTTGCCATACACTCTGCCCCAGGAATGGGAAACAAACATCTAAATGGCAACTTACACATACCAAGTACCCCTCAGTGATGTTTCATGACTTTAGCTAACAACAGTGGAATCATGGAATATATCCTGAAATTATATTGACAGTTTATCCTGAAATATGTTTAGCGATTCTCTCATTATCACATGATCAGTAAATCATCCCACTTACTTAAAACACAAGGAGACTAGAAGACAAGGAAATCAGCCCTTCATAAGAAAGACAGTTTGATACTCTCTCAGAATGAGAACCCAGCTTCAGTCTTCTAGCTGCCTGCTAGCAGCAATCCTGCTCCTACAACACGCTTCACAGTAGAAATGGAAGGCATTCCTTGTGGACAAGGTACAAGAAAGATGGATGATGCTGCAATTTTATTATTTCATTTCAGTTTGTAAAGGTTCTGTGGCTCTTTATTGGAAGAGTCATGTTCTGAGTTACCACAAATACAATTAGAGCCTTAATTCAACATCAGCCACCAAATTCAGAAAGGTACCAGCACAATTAGTTTATTGTTCTCTTTCAAAAAAAGATCAAGACTGACACTACTCTGCTCGTGACTTCTAATTAGGAATTATAACTACTTGTGACTTCTAATTAGGATAATTTTTATGCTACAATATCTTTTGGTGAAACACAGGAAGACTATTCTACTAGGACAAGCATATTGAAAAAATAAAAAGATAATTTTCTCAAAAATCAAATTAGTCTTTGTAATACAAATGCACATATAATGGGTAACTGACAACACTTTCAGCTGTTTCCTGAAAGAACAGGTTGTTTCCAAGGAAGGTTGACCAGTTCCTTCTCTCAAGCTTCAAAAACTACACTGGAAGATGAGGATCACGTCATTCACTAAACATTTCAAAATATGAAGATACTTCCATGTCTTTGCACACACAGTGAGGATGAAGAGTCCAATTCCCTAAAAAGGGCATTTTCCCTGTCTAAGCAAAGTTGTCTTTCTCAATACTATTTGGAATGACAAAGAGTACTCTGCTGCAGTAATATGAAATGAAGACAGTAGAAAAGGCACACAGAGGCTACTATTGGCTCATGGAAGCAGCAAAGCTATCAAAATTTTTAAAAATATTACAGGACATTAAGAGAAACGTTAATAGAGCTACACGTTATCCCACAAAGATGGCTGTAAGATGCCTGAATTGGATATGATTTCCTTTCTTCCTTTGAAAGGGAAAAGGAGTTCAGGCTTCACATAAAAACACAATGCAAGAAGCATAATGAGGCAGCTCTAGAGCATGGTACTAAACAGTCTTAACTCTCCTTGATTTCCAAGTAGGAAGCATAGTATAAGCTGCTGGGCAGAGAATTAGGAAGCCAAATAAAATTGCCCTCCTTTTCTAGTTCCCAGCTCCATTTCCTGGGCACCTGACTCCACCAAGCACAAAACACACATTTGCTGCTGCTGCTCTGAAAGCAGCAAGACTCTGTGCATTAGAAGAGTTTATCTAACAAAGGCTGAACTCACATGTGTCTTTGCGGCACAGTATCATACAGTGCCTGCAAAAAACTAGTAGAACTTCAGAGAAAAACCTTGAAGATTTCTTAAGACAGAAGACATCAGGTAATCTTAATGTATGAATCACTGATTCTCAAGAGCAGCTCTTCAATTATTTTAACATCTTTTCTAGTTTTCATTTTAAAACCCTGAAATTCCATCTTGAGGAACCAAACTGATTCTTCCTCATTTTCAGCGCTTAATGCTGAAGATTTGTAATTTAACCCAAGTGATGCAGTCCAGTAGAAGTAAAGATTGCATTGACTTACATCTGGACCAGTTCACAGGGAGAAGAAAATGGACATCAACTTTCCAAATGTTTCTGCTAAATAGTTTATTTATGAACTTGTAAAAGCTTTTGAAGTTTAAGCTTTTTATTGCCAACACTGAATCTACATTGTGGACTGTAAGAACAAATGATATAAAAATGCAGAGACAGAACTTCTCATTGACTTACATTGCCATTAGAACAAAGGAGCAACTGTGAAATATCTCTTGATGGAGCAGCACAGAAAGCACAGCCCAGGAGGAAGGTATCCCCCAACAGCAGTGACTGCTGCATGCAGTTGCCTTGAGACACTGTAGTTTGCATCACCTATCCAAAATTATCACTAGCTTCAGTTCTGCTAATTCTCTGCAGTCCTACACATGAATGCTTCTAAAGCAGGTAGCTCCTGTACTGTAGAAGTAGCTTTTTCTAGTCCTTTGCTACTCTATGTATCCTTACAATCTTATAGGAAAATGTGGACCTTCATTCCTCTTCCTAGGAAACTTAAATTTAATTAAATGTACTGTATCAGTCATGACCACCTACCTGGAGCAAGTAAGGTTTGATCCAGTCCGCAGAAACTTCATTGCACCTAATGGATGAAAAGGGAAGAGCCCAGCCTGACAGCTAGGGGCCCCGCTACGTTTACAGAATTAGCAAACAAAAATAACACTTCCTTCTTGCTTTTATACCACCCATCTTTGTCATGGAAATGATGCAAGCAAGATGCATGAATATATCTCAAAGAGGAGTATGCTACTTCATAATACCAAAGACAGTGACTTTATAAATAAATACCTTACTGGTTCACAGTACCAGAACATGGAACCATACTATACAGAGATCATCACTACAGCATTACACATAACAAAGCACTGCCTGAAGACAAAAAAACCCCATGCTTCGGTAACTAATATTTAATTAATATAGTTGCCATACGTACATTTTATTATTGTGTTTTCTTTGACACCACAGTTAATTTAATCACAGATAGTTAGTTTGCATGCTGGTAAGGGACAACAGCTCCTCTTGGCCAAACTATTAACATTTTTAAACAAAGGCATCTTGGCCTTCAAAATACCGGATTAAGTTTGAAGTTCAGGCATTTTTTAATACAGGAATTTGCACATACAATTACTGCAATTAAGAAATCCTTTACTCTGCTTCGATCCCATTGTTATAGTGATCAATACCTGTTTTAAGAATCCGTATGTGCTTTCAAGCATTCTTTCCAAGGCACACAGTAAGGTCACAGGCAAACCAACCCATTTAGAGGTATCCTTGATAAAAAAAACCTCCTAGACAGAGTTGAGAAACAGAATTCTAACTATATGTCTAGCTTCATATATGTAAACAATAGATCTATAGGAAATATTAAAGCCAACTCTTAAAAGTTGTGAAACTGAGTACTCAGCTGGAAGAATATAAATAAACATTTAAAGCTGTTAACCTCCTTCCCCATTTACCTACCTTTAACAGGAAATTGAAGCATCAAGATCACTTCTCAGTGCTACAGAAGTCAAAAGCACTGCCAACCCACAGAAGACATACAGTAAGTGTATTCCAAAACCAAAGAGCTATTCCACAAAATATGTCACACATGCCAGAAAATGGTCATTAAGCCTGTGTCTGACTAGTCCTATTGTCAGTAATATGCGACATTACTACATTGAAATGCACGGAAGTATCCTGTTCAGGATGATACTGGGCTTCAGCTAGCAGAGCAGGACCTTTAACAGGAATGAGCCATGAAATTCTCATTGAAACCTACATGTCAGTTAGCAACAGCTACAGGACTAATGTACAGTGTCACACTACAGAGCAAATGAAAACACAGATACTAAACAATACATGACATACACAGGACAAGTTAAAATTCACTGAAATAATTATCCCTCCCCTCGCCTCCAAATATAAGTTTAGTTTAAATTTCTGGCTCTCTCATGTACATCAAAGTGATTTTTTCCCATCGAAATGAACAAAGAATCACAAAATGGTTTGGGTTGGAAGGAACCTTAAAGATCACCTAGTTCCAACCTCCTTGCCATGGGCAGGGACGCCTTCCACTAGACCAGGTTGCTCAAAGCCCCATCCATCTTGGCCCTGAACACTTCCAGGGATGGGGCATCCACAACCTCTCTGGACAACCTGTTCCAGCGCCTCACTACCCTCACAGCAAAGAATTTCTTCCTTGTATCTACTCTAAATCTACCCTCTTTCAATTTAAAACCATTACCCCTTGTCCTATCGCTACACTCCCTGATGAAAGAGTCCCTCCCCATCTTTTCTGTAGGCCCCCTTTAGGTACTTGGAAGGCTGCTATAAAAGGTCTCCCTGGAGCCTTCTCTTCTCCAGGCTAAACAACCCCAACTCTCTCAGCCTCTCTTCGTAGGAGAGGTGCTCCAGGCCTCTGATCGTCTTTGTGGCCCTCCTCTGGACCCACTGCAGCAGGTCCACGTCTTCCTTATGCTGGCAGCCCCAGAGCTGCATGCAGTATTCCGGGTGGGGTCTCACCAGAGCAGAGTAGAGGGGCAGAATCACCTCCCTTGACCTGCTGGTCATGATTCTTTCGATGCAGCCCACGATGCAACTGGCTTTCTGTGCTGCAAATGCACAGTACCGGGTCGTGTTGAGCTTCTCGTCAACCAACACCCCCAAGTCCTTCTCCTCAGGGCTGCTCTCAATCCATTCTCCGCCCAGCCTGTATCCATGTTTGGGATTGCCCCAACCCATGTGCAGGACCTTGCACTTGGCCTTGCTGAACTTCACGAGGTTCTCATGGGCCCACCTCTCTAGCCTGTCAAGGTCCCTCTGGATGGCATCCCTTCCCTCTAGGGTAGTAACCACACCACTCAGCTTACTGTCATCTGCAAACTTGCTGAGGGTGCACTCAGTCCCACTGTCCATGTCACCGACAAAGACGTTAAACAGTGCTGGTCCCAATACCACCCCCTGAGGAATGCCACTCGTCACTGATCTCCACCCAGACATCGAGCCGTGGACCGCAACTCTTTGACTGCGACCATCCAGCCAATGCCTTATCCACCAAGTGGTCCACCCGTCAAATCCATGTCTCTCCATTTTAGAGACAAGGATGTTAGGTGGGACAGTATCAAATGCTTTGCACAAGTCCAGGTAGATGGCGTCAGTCACTCTTCCCTTATCCACCAACGCTGTAACCCCATCGTAGAAGGCCACCAAATTTGTCAGGATCAATTTGCACTTAGTGAAGCCACGTTGGCTGTCACCAATCACCTCCTTATTTTCCATGTGCCTTAGCATAGTTCCAGGAGGATCTGCTCCATGATCTTGCTGGGCACAGAGGGGAGACTGACCGGCCTGTAGTTCCCTGTGGCTTCCTTTTTTCCCCTTCTTAAAAATGGGGGTTATGTTTCCCCTTTTCTGGTCAGTGGGAACTTCCCCAGACTGCCACGACTTCTCAAGTATGATGGATAATGGCTTACCAACTTCATCTGCTAGTTCCCTCAGGACCCATGGATGCATCTCTTCAGGTCCCCTGGACTTATGCACCTTCAGGTTCCTTAGATGGTCTTGAACTTGATCTTCTCGTACAGTGGGCTGTTCTTTGTTCTCCCAGTCCCTGCCTTTGCCTTCTGCAACTTGGGCGGTGTGGTGTGGCTGGAGTACTTGCCGGTGAAGATTGAGGCAAAAATGTCATTGAGTACCTCAGCCTGGTTACCTCCATATCCCAAGTAACCAGGTCTCCTGTTTCCTTCTGGAGAGGGACCATGTTTTCCCCAGTCTTCCTTCACTGGTAACTTTACCAGTCTGCTGTGACTTTTCTAGTATGATGGATAGTGACAAAATCATGACATTTAGACAGTCAGGATTTGTTTTCAAAAGTTTGAATTTGAAATAAATAGTTTATAATCAAATTTTATTACAGAACAGTTACAGTGATTAAACTGTTCACTTGTGATGTTATTTTAAGACAATTTCTTTGGGCAGAGTTAGCTTGCTCCTCTAAAATTTTACCTCTACCTCTATTCATATGATGAATTGAAAGAGATCCCAACAACTCTTTGCATATCTAATTAAAAACCCCTACAGACACATCCATCTTTAAATTGCTAAGAACAGCAGCAAAGGCATCAAGATTATGTTAACTCTCAAGTAAAACTTCAATTAATTTTTTTTTCACAACTTCCACTTCTGTCCTCATTTTGGCTGGGATAGAGTTAATTTTCTTCTAGTAGCTGGTACAGTGTTATGTTTTGGGTTCAGTATGAGAAGAATGTTGATAATACACTGATGTTTTCAGTGGTTGCTAAGTAGTGTTTAGACTAAATCAAGGATTTCTCAGCTTCTCATGCCCAGCCAGCAAGAAGGCTGGAGGGCCACAAGAAGTTGGGAGGGGCCACAGCCAGGACAGCTGACCCAAACTGGCCAAAGGAATATCTTATACCATAGGACATCATGCCCAGCATATAAACTGGGGGGAGTTGGCCTGGGGGGAGCGGATTACTGCTCAGGAACTAACTGGGCATTGGTCAGCAAGTGGAGAGCGACTGCATTATGCATCACTAGGTTTGTATATTCCAATCCTTTTATTATTATTAATAATAAAATGACAATAATAATATCATTATCATTATTATTTTCTTCCTTTCTGTCCTATTAAACTGTCTTTATCACAACCCACAAGTTTTACTGTTTTTCGATTCTCTCCCTCATCTCACTGGGGGAGAAGGAGCAGCTGCCTGGTGCTTAGTTAAACCATGACAACTTTGTATCCAGTTTTCCAGGCTTCTCAATTTGCCACACAAAACTTAACCTGAGCAAAAGCCTGAATGGACAAGTTTCATTGTTACAGTCATCTACATCATTTGACAATGTGAAAATTATTCGCCCCCACCCTTTTTTTTGTGGGGGGTGGGCAGGAAGTAGACAATACAGAACACTGACTTGTATCTAGAAGTGTTACATGACATTTTTTCAGCTTGCTCATGGTTTCTCTCAAGACTGGACACAGAAGTACTAAGCACACTCCTAAAACAAGATCTAGATGGAAATAGGGATAACACTTTCCTGCAAAATGACAGCACCATCCAGAAGCAAGAAACCCAAGCTTCTGTCATCTAAATTCTACCTTTTTGAAATATGTCTAACCAACTCTGGTGATCTTTCAGTCACCAGACAAACCCCTCTACCTGCAGGATATCAGGATTCTGTACACCATAAAGAAAACTTTACTAAAGCCCTAACATGTGGGCAAGAAATCCACTGTCTTCCAGCTCCAAACCTTTCCTGTCATATATGAGTGACTGGAGAACATTATTCAAACTCTTTAACTACAAGGTCTGAGACTTGTTTCTTTCTGTGCCTTCTCTCCATACCCATGAATCTGGCATTCTTTGCTGTATACGAGCCTATTCTTTGCAGAAGAGGTGTGAGAAACGTCCCCTTACAAGTCACTTACAACACCATCACTATGCACTCCTGACAAATGGCAATTTGAATCTCTTCCTACTAAGGATAGAAATGAGGGTGGCTTTCATTTCCAGCATAGGTGAGACTTCACTAAGCCAGCAAAATTCCAAAAGAGCAATATGCATTTCACTTTAAAAGCAGTACACAGGAAGGGCGCAAGTCTTCAGTGCCAGGCCTCAGATGAGTCATGGAATAAACACCTCCCCAAAGGCAACACCAGTGCCAATCAGCTGATCCATAGCAACTGCTGCACACAGTGGCATTCAAAGCAACCCAGCCCACTACAGAATCCAGCGAGCACTCGGGACTCACTTTTTCAGCCCAGGACGAAGGCAGCAGGTGCCAGGTCACAGAAGAGAGGGGGAGCAGCACAGAAAAGGACATGGCAGAGCGTCCTGGTGTGAAGTTAGACAGTAGATAATCTAGCATGGCACAAGATTGGAACCTTAATTTTGAGGAAGAAATGGGCAAGAAAACAAGGCAATATTTTCCCCGTGAGCATTTACTGATTTGCATAAGGACAGGAAGCTGCTGGTGCAGCTTCTGTGCCTGAGAAGCCTTTTCACAGCACTTTATTGTTGAGTTGGGACACCACTGCTACCGCATTTAAATCAAGGAAATCTGAAGTGTTAAGAACATCATAGCTTCAGGTGACCCTTGGCTGTAGATTACAAAGTGGACAGAGAACTTTTTGCAATCCCAACTGAAATAGCCATTCCCAGCATCTCAGTGTTCTCCCATTCTATAGCATCAGCAATATATTAAACACACATAGCTCCCCATCTCACTTTAGCTATTTGGAAACACATTCTAAAAATGCAGTCACAGTTACTCAGTTTTATGCTCCATGTCAGATACCTAAAAGTCAAGCATTATGTTACCTAAATTATACACTGGAACCAAATCCTACAGTATAACTAAGCTCCCATTGGCGGGAGCCAGGGGAGGGGGAAAAAAAAAAAAAAAAAAAAGCTTGCAAGTTCTTCTCAGTCAAGTTCACAACCAAAACTACAGACAAATCACATGTGTAGTTTCAACAAAAACATTAGGAGGCGGCAGATGCTGACTGGACTGATAGTTTCCATTTGTTTATTTAACAGTCATGCAGCATTACCAACATTAGTCATTTGTTTCCTACTCTCCCCCCAACTGCAATGTTTTAAGGCTTATCAGCAATTCTACTTCTGTATTATTGGCCGTTTTTTTAACTTATTTCTATGATTCCACATAAAGAACCCTGGGGCCGGGGGGGGGGGGGGGGGGGGAGGTAAGCACTACTTGGTTCCAAGGTCTACCTGAATCATTAATAATCCCGCAAAAAACAATTGTCCTTAGAAATGCAGTTTTAATCCCAAGAAGAGCACGCAGCATAACTTAAAGACTTCTCTAATAATGGACTACTAAAACTTAAAAGTTGCAGGAGCTGCAAAGCCTTTATTCAGCAATTCTACAGCAACAGGGTTTACCTTATTCTACCAAGCAGCTCCCTACCCACCCCCATCCCAATCATATTTGGGAAAGTAACCAGTACAATTCCCCCCCAAACCTGCACAGTTTGATATAGGAACCAATTTGTGAGAAATTTATCAAGCAAACATTCAGCATTCTGGACTCCATAATCGCATACTTCCCAGTCCACTGCAAGATGCTACTGACTCTCCTGCTGCTCTTTTATAAGAGAAATTGCTCTACCGCTGCAGTGACCATCTTACCTGCCGCTTACAGGTGCCTCTAGCCTTTCAACATACCCAAAAGAGAGAATAAATAAGCTAAAGGTCACCCTCTGCATTGTTACAGTTACTGTTTTACAGGGCTAGTCCAGTATAAAAGTAGAAATTTGGAGTATCTAAATGGGGCAAATAGCATAGACTTAATTTCATTAATTTATTTCTGTAACTTCCTTCCAACACCACAGAGAACAACTGATGATGGCAAAGGGGGGAGGCGGGGGGGGGGGTTCCACATGAACACACATAACACTTCAATAGAACAGATAAGTCCTAAGTGGTTACTCTGGTTTTGACTTTCAGTTGCAAAGGAAAGCTAACCCAGTAGAGCTCTTTAAGTGTTGCTTTCTTCAGCTGCATCAACAAAACAGAACAGTTTTTTGCCTAGACAACTCAATTCCAGCTTTCCAGTCACATCAAAAATAATCTGAATTTGCTGTATAGTGCATATGAAACTTTTTGGCTAGATGTACGTAGAATACAAAAACATCAACAGAACTACTCATATGCAGGCTGCAGTAAAGAGACTTGCAGCTCAGACTCACAGAGCATTTTACAGGAGGCAACAGAGCACATCCTATTCCCACTAGCTATTCTCATTTAAATATCATCTCAAGGTAGCTATTAAAAAGAAAATCATGCCCGGGACGTAGCTGCTCCCAGCTCCTCAGTTGTTACTAGAGGAATCCAGTGCAATGAAAGGCATTAGGTTTTCTTCTCCACAAATTAGTTTCTGTTTAGAAACTACTTGTGCCTATATGTGCAGTTTTGGAGTCTAAAGCACTGTAGCAATGCAAGCTCTTCACAAAGTACAGGAAGCTTCCGGTATCAGCACAAAGACTACAGTGTCTCAGGAAAAGGTACCACTGCGACTCATGCAGCATCATTATTTAGCGAATTTGATTACAGCAGTTGTGCAAGGATGCATCTCGATTGCTATCTGCTCTACATATGGAGCACTGCATACTGGAAACTACAGTCTCCGCTGGCCACACGTGGTATTAAAAGAGCAGGTGGCAATAGTATCCTGGTTTATGCAAATTAATTAGAGCCCTCAGACTCCTGGCAAATGGCCAGAGCTTCTAAACAGACAAAGTCTGAAGGTTTCCCAGAGGGAAAAAAATGACCAAACTAGTTTTTGGACAGGCAATAATATGCCCTAGCATGATACCAAGTCCAACAGAAAAATCCAGAATCAGTTAAAGCAGAAATGTAATCTAAATTAGGACATCAGTAATTAGGTCAAGCTAATACCAAAAACCATCATGCAAAAATGTTATGAAGATGGAATGTCTATGGGGAAGACACTTGAATAGCAGAAAGTTAGCTAACTGTAATTAGTGATTATGAACAAAAAATGTCTTCCAGATTGACCCATTTAAAATAAATAGAAGTTCTTTAAAAAGATATGCATAAATTTAATGCATGCAAGACTGAATTTGATGGAAAAGATTCTTGGAAGGGTTTTATACACAGAAACACCAAAGGTAGCAAGTAGCTATTTCACACCCAATGACTAAACTGTAGAGCTTATTTAATCTGTGCAACAGGCTAAAGCTTCCTCCTTAAGGTTCATAAAGAACTTCATGACCGCACAAGGCAGAAGCTATAAATGCTTTAATTTACCAATTTATCTAGTAAAAAAAAAAAAAAAGTCAGAACATCACATCAAGTGGGACACAGTTCAGAATGACTGCAGGTTCCCCAACAGATGGTATAACAAATACACAGATAGCGAAAGAAACCACAGAGAAAGCTGATTTTTATCTTTCATCAGACTTGAAATCTTCACACACACACACAAAAAAAAAAAACAACCCACACCACACTTGATTTTCAGAAGACTGGGACTTCTCAGCAAGCTTCAGCATCTGAATGTACAATTGACTAGCCACTGAGTACTGAACACTGTACCAAACCAACACTGCTTTAAAAAAGAATTAAACAAATACCTCATCTCCGATTTTTCTCAACCTCCAGTATTTGTCCAACACAGCCACTTCAAAAAACTTCTCTTTATTCGCACTCTCCTTGAATCTACACACTTTGGTTCATCCCCCCAATAATCTCTTTCAGCAGACATGAATAATTACCTTTTTTATCTCACTCTGCAATGTCCAGCCTTTGTAGCAAGCCACCTATTTCCCTGATGCTTTTGACTAATTTCATTCTATTCCCTAATCTGCAAATGCTTTTCCTGAGCCAGTCCATATGGCCACTACGTTACTGTGCTATCTACACTACTGGGTCAGGCCAGTGGTCCATCTAGTGCACTGACAGAGGTGATACAAAATACTACCTGGAGAAAGCAAAGCAACGACAACAGATACCTGACACCCTCTCCTTTGTTACAGGACACCAACTAGAAAAATCTGTCATTGAACAGATGCGTTCCCCTCTAAAGGGGAATACTAAAGTATGTTATGAACACATTTTAAACTGGCTTACTTGTAGAACAGACTGCTAATTAAAAATTGTCTATCAAATATTGCATTATTAAGACATGATATATGTAAATGCGTGGTTCAACCTTGCTTTTTTAGCTTTATTTTAGGTTCGTACAGAGTCTACTAATGGCAGTATGGGATGCCTACACTTCTAGAAAGCACAGAGCATGTGTCATCCGCAGGCTTTCACAGACACTTGAAACTTCAGATTGGTCATGAGAAGCTATAAAAATTGGCCAGTTAGAGGAAGAGTGAGAAAAACTGAACATTTTCCTGCGTGGTCTTAAGATTTTGTCCTCAATATTTTGTCATCCTACAGTGTGTTTTAAGTTGTAGTCACAGAAGTAAGTTGATACCACAGCCAAAGTACATATCAGCTCCTCTTCAGAGTCTAGACAATTTTCTTCTAATCGTCTGCATGTCTGAGTCAAGACTGCCATTACCATCCCACTTACTACATTCCATGCCTTTCTCAACTGACCACAAAATTTCCCTGAATTCCTACACTTACTATGCAGG
This sequence comes from Buteo buteo, assembly GCF_964188355.1. Lineage (NCBI taxonomy): Eukaryota > Metazoa > Chordata > Aves > Accipitriformes > Accipitridae > Buteo > Buteo buteo. The sequence continues at coordinate 67,780,287 of NC_134171.1, read as the reverse complement.
GTGATATTTCCACTAACTACAAAGTAATGTCCAAGTTGCATCAATACCTGAAAAAAAAAAACAATACACATCACTGCAATAGTAAGTGTATCCATAACTACTCAGAACACATTCTAACAAGATGGAGGTCCGTAGTTCTTATTTTAAGTGAAGGACAAGTGACTTCTGTTACTCAACAATTTTGAGCTAGGTGAAGTCTGGTGAAAGGCATCTCTCAGCCTCATTTAGTCAGCTAAACTTACAAAAATCATCATTTACTGTTACCAGATCCCAAATTAGATGTCTTCAAAAACATGAAGATGACTTGGAATCAAGGAGTCTAAATTCATTCATCAAACTGGGTACAAGCCCCCTACTGTGAAGGGGCCAGCAAGAAGTAAGTTTGCATCTGATGTATTTTATAATAAAAAGGACACTGAGACAGATTTGGAAGCGTTACAGATCTTTTGCTGAATTCCACTCATTCACAAAGAGTAAAACCATGCATGATCACTAAGAGAGCTGACTGTCCAATTTACTATGTTTTGTTTTTAAACTACAAGCTTGACCCAGCTAAAGCCACAGACTTACCTTATCATCTATACTGTAAATGGACAGAAGTGACTGAACTAGGGTAACTGTAGTCAGAGTTGTACTTTACTGGGAACCTACTAGAGAAGACTGCATATATTAGGAAACGCACAATATTCAGTGATACTCTAGAAACTATTTGGTTACTCTTACTTATCATCAGCGTTGATAAGTTTATATAGAAAATTAATCCTAGCATTCTCTAAAAACATACAGTAAGGTGATGAAAACAATGAATTGTTACGAAGACATTTATGGTGCATTTTTACTACTGTAATACATTTAATGCTCTCAGCATTAGCTTTGGGGGTCTTCTACAAGAAGGTATGTGCAAAAAAAGTCTGTGACCAGAGATGAAAAAAGGGGAATTTCTACTTCATAAAAATCCATTGTACTAGTGTTTCAGAAGCACTCATACCAAATTAGAAACCTGTTGTATCAGCAGGTGATGCCATTAGCTTTCAATCTGAATAATGATAAAGAGTTTATAGTGCAGAAACCATAGCAATGGAGAAATGACAAAAAAAGCAGAGGGCACATGAGCAGAAGGCAAACAAGTGGCAGACCTGACATTTATCTCAGATTTGTTCTATAAAACAAGCCAAGTAGGGTTGGGGAAGAAAGTTACTTCAAAAAGCAGAAACAAGGAAAGTAAACAGTAAGAATTTTAATAAATTATGTTGATTTTTGTTTGTGGTTTTAGTAAAGTCTGGCAGAAGTAAGAGAGGTGACAAACCAAGTTTCTAAAGTAATTTTAGTCTTTGCTCCTCAGATCCTGTTATTTTTCCTCCAAAGGTGATAAAAGCTTCTTTCTCATTTGCACTTTGTCGCTAGAGGACTCTTGGTGAGGACCTTATAATCCATGAACAGAATCAGAAGCAACAGCACATTCTCCTCACCAGAGAGACAGACAGAACATTAAAAGTCTTTGCAACACAGACTGAGGAGGGGAAAAAGAAAAGGAAACAAAACAAATAACTGAATCTATTATTATAGTCAATAGAACAATTGGAAGTGCTAAAGCTCTTTAAAACAAAATCAGCCTAAAGCAAGGCATGGCACTTCTTTAGAGAAGAGCAGAAAGTCTAGAATATCTGTTGCCTCTATACACTAGTCAACTTGAGACCTGAGTAAATTGTGGCATGAAGTCCCCAAGCTGAATTATACCAACACCACAGAGAAAGACAATAGTTGCACAGTCATCTGCTTGAAGTATAGCATAATTTTGCAAATACCCATCTCCCACTGCAAGCCTAATAATGCAGCATAGTTAACGCCTGCACATACAGCATTCATTATGAAAAAACCCACTTGTGAGAGCCCTTTACCTATGGAAAGACAAGGATATCCAGTGACCTACGTTTTATATATAAACAAGAAACTTGCAATAACTTGGAAACAAGACAACATTGACATATGATACAAGACAAGCCCATTTAGAATGGAGTAGACCAGAAGGTCCACTGAGAATTTTAATCTAGAAAAAAGACTTTGCAGGACCTCCTATATTTCCAATGCAGGTTGTGTAGCCTTCAGAACAGAATTCATTCTCGACACCTGAAAACTTCAGATCCTAAAAATCTTCCTTGACACTAGTAGTCCAGTACTGTAACTAATTTCATATATACATATGTTTTTAAGTTTTGCCAATTGCTGAGTTATTTCTACTACTCTATCTGAAAGTTTCTTCATTAGGAGAAGGTCAACTTGTCTTTCTGTTTTACTATGAAAAACACATAGCTATTTTAAGTTAGTAACAGATCCCACTGTAAATAATTTATTTTTCCATTCTATCATCTTCTCCTACCAGGAGGTTTTTTATTTTAATAAACTAAGGTGGGGGGGGGGGGCGGGGAGCAGATATGAGGTAATGAACAGGAATTCACCTGATTTGTATACAAAGGAAATTCAAGGAGTTATTGCTGCCCAAAGTCAATTAAAAATATAAATCACAATGCATGAGCAATTTATACCCATAGTTTAGCTTACTGTCTGTCAGAAAAGTAACAGAACAGATTAATATGTGAACAAGCATGTGCTTTCAAAGGTTTTCACGGACTAATAAACTTCTTTAAAGTCAGTATTTTCCTTCTCAATTTTAAGAAGTGCTGAAACACACAAAGCCATATACAACATGGGCTGGAAAACTAGGTTCTCAGAGAATACTGACCAAAACAAAGCAGATCAATTTGAGTATTTTTAAGAGTAGAATTTCCGAAGACAATAAAATGAGACTACTAGGTTTTTGATGCATGAACTCACTAAGCACTCTGTTATACTGCTGGACAGAGAAAATGTTATAGGTAGTTCTCAGCTCCAAGATCCAACACTGCTGGACTGAACAAGTTATTTGCCCAAGTAATCAGTACTACAGAAGCTTAAATTTATTTAATAAGCAGCAGGTCTATTACTGTGCACTCCAGATTTTTAACCTTCTGAGTCTTTCACATATAAAGCATGACCATCTCTTAAATCCTGAAAGATAAGGAACATCAAAACAGCACTTTGGGCTTCTCTTGACTCTCCATCACAAAGAAATTCACCATAACCTCCATATGCTACAGCAAGCTTGAAGAGCACAAAGAGCAACATGTTTGCTCAAGAAATAAGAATTAGGTCAGCTAATCTCCCTTTTTAAAAAATAAACTTGTCAAGTTTGAGGATGGTGATGCTATGAAGAGTAAGAATGTAAAAACACCTTTCAACACAGATTTGCCCAGTCCTCCTTCCACTCTGGTCTAAAGATGTCTCACTTTAGTGATCAAAAAATCCCCCAAATACCGTACGCCTCCTCCTTTCAAAGTACAAGAAGCGAGCCAGCTGATTTCTGCTAACACCACTGAAGTAGCACAGTTATGAGTCACCAAACTAAATGAAACCCAATGGGAGGTGATACGTTGGGCTTAACCCCATTACTAACAACAGATCACAGCACGATTCTCATACCCCCAACTGAACCTGCACACACATGAGTAAACTCGCTCCAAAAGCTATTGGGAAACAAACTACCAGAAAAGCCATAGCTAAGAATTACTTTTTCATAAAAAAGTTAAATCTTTTCTGCATACACACACAGAAAAGTAAGTACACCATTGCTAACCAATACTTCACGTCTTAAATTCTGATCAGTGTGATTTCAGAGGTATTAACTGACAAAACGAAGAGGTCACAGCTAACGACTGAACAGAGGCAGAACTCAAAGACAGATGGATGAGTATTGCTTTGTAGGGAGACATATCCCAGAAAGGTATACTAAAAAGTCAGTTTAACAGTTTTTACAAAAAAAAAAAAATCCAGAAAACAGATGCTTTCTGTAACAAAAACTATAAGTTTGTTGGCTGGTTTGATTTTTTTAAGCATTCCAGTTTTAATAAAACCACACAAGATCGAGATATCTTCTCTTTCCAAATTAGTCACTAGTAGTTGATATGTTTTCCAGGACTAAAGGAACCAAGGTACCTCTTTTTTTTTTTTTTTTAATATTGCCGAAAAATTTGGATTTTGTTCTCACATAATCCAGGTAAAGTGTCCTTGCTACCAAACTATTGGTTGTTTCATGATAGCTATCAACTGACTATTTCTGCTCTGATAAAATAACATGGTGCACGAGCATGAACTTTAGCCTCCCCCATTGTAGCCATGTGATGGAACAGTTGGGGAATCTTCTCAGAGAGGTCAGGGATACCGTTTCACTTGCAGAAAAAGTGAAAACAGTTTCAAAAGTTTCCAGGGCCAGAAACTTTCCTCTACTTCTAGTTGGGAAATGAAGATCCAGGAGAATGCAGTCCACAGGTCGAATTCTCCAGACCTCTTAAATCTAAAATAAAGGATTCTCTGAACCAAGCTAAATTTTTCGTTACTTTCTTGTCCAAAATGGAGCAGAAAAGGAATCCCAGGATCAAGAGGCTTTTACATTTTTAATTATTCTGCTGAACCTCTTTCCAATGCTGCCATAAAGTACACCTCCCATACACCACTCAAAAGACAATGCTAGAAGCAAAGTAAAATTTAACACACTCATAAACAATTTCCCCTCACACAAGTGTCCCAAATCGTAAACTATCTACCAGAATTTCCTTTTGAACCTCATGTCCATATATCTGAGCCCTGGGTTTTGTCAAGGACAATTGTCAAGTGGACTCTAAGTACCTTAAATCACTTTCTCATACTTGAAGCATCCATGAAACCTCTGATCTGCACTTCATTTTGCCAGTATTGCAATTCCTCTGTATTGAGACTTTCATCCAAACAATTTAGAGCATTACATTCTGTTAATATGAAAATATTCAAAAAATAAACATTTATCATAACCCAAGAAGATAACATCAAAAAACATTAAACAGATACAGCACACAAATATTTAGCAACCGTTAAAACCTGCATGTACCAAAGAATGCTACTAACAAAATAACTGAAATGCAAACAGCATTTAAAAACCAGTATGCCTTTTCTGTCAACTTTCCTTGTTACCGAGCTTTATACTATTACATGCTCTCACTTCCTGGTTTATCAGAAACCATACTGTTTTAAAGTCAAAGGTGCTCACTAAAAGGAAGCAGGAGAAACAAGTAGTATTTTTAGCAATGTTTCAAGACCTCTGATAACAGCAGAGTATTTTGTAAACTTAAAAACAGTTTTTCTGCTAATGTTTGGTCTCCTTCAACAAGCAAACATTAACAACCAGCCTGATTGTTTTAAACGTGGCCCAAGAAGTTCAACAGTATATATTACGTTTGCAGCTTCAACAGGAAAAGTTGTATCCTCAATTTTTAGTGAGATCTGTCACGAAGTACTAAATACATCCATACAGTATTCAAAAAATAGCAGCTGACTACCTAATTCATTAATAAAAAAAGGACATTGAAACCATATTCTACTCTTCCCAATAAGCGAAGTAAAGCACTTGAATGAACTGCTGCCTGACACCCTCGCTCCCTGTAAACAGAACAAGAAAGTTCTGCCTACTTCCAAAGTAAACAGGAAGCAAAAAGGGACATAAAACATCTTCATGGGAAAAGTTGTTTTGGCTTAAAACAACAATGTCTGTGCTTTGATGACAGTTTCAGTTACTAAATCAACATTTAACTTTCTTGTTAAGTACACCTGTTGAATGTTTAAACATAACAATACACTTCTCAGTTCTAAATAAAGCAACAATTTCTCTGAGGCAAACTAGGGAGGATGCTGTTTAGAGTTGTTCGAGTTTAAATGTGTATATAGAGGCTACCATGCTTTATTTTCAGCTTTTGTGATCCATAAGTAAAAAGAACCTACCTGAAACCTAGTATGGTGAAAGTGTAAACATGTAAAAAAACACTGACAAAAAAATAACATCAAAAAAGCACGGGATTCTTCTGCACACGTACACGGTTCTTTTCTCTCGTGCCCAGGAAGGTAACCAACTTACCAGATTAAACACAGTTTCAACTATGTCTCTGTTGGACACTTCACCAACTTCCACCAGTCCTGTCAGCACAGCAAATTTCATCTTGATGCCTCGGATGGGGACTCCTGGATTCAAAGGCTGCAGCACACTTCCCCCTTCAGCAGCATTTCCTTCTTTTCCCGCTCCTCCTCCACTACCTCCTCCTCCTCCTCCTCCATCATCACCTGTTAGCTGAACAACTTGTTTCTCTTCACTCGCCATGGCTAGTTCCCTCCAGGTTACGACTCGAAACGCCAGCGGCGCGCTGGCCGCTCCGGGAAGAAGGAGCGACTTGGGCTCCCGGGAAGGTAAAACCAGCGGCCCACTCCTCCCCTTCACCTCCGGCTCCTGAGGAAAGCCGCGTCCGGCGGGGGAGGCAGGCAGGCAGGCAGGACGCGCCCTCGGAGTCCCAGCTCTGTCCTCAGCAGGAGGCGTCTGTCAGCAGCTTTCTGCCCTAAGGCAGGTATTTACAGCCTGAAGGACAACCCGAGGCGTTTGTCAGCCGGCGGAGGGTCAGGCGCTCCCCACAAGCCCGAGGGTCCCACCTCCGGCCAGCGGCCCCCTGCCCCGCGCCGGGGAGGCGGCAACGGCCGCCGCGGCAGCGATCCCGCCTCTCCCCCCGCGGAAGTCCTCGCTCCCCCGCAGACCCGCCGCGCTCCGAACACGGTCGTGAGGGGTTTAATTTTTTATTTTTTTTTTAATTTAATTAAAGGCAATACGCTCCTCCTTCCCGCCCGGCTCCTTGTCTGCCGCGTCTCCGGCTCCTGCCCTCGTACCGCCGCCGCCCCGGGTTCCGGCACCGACAGGTGCAGCGACCCGCCGCCGAGCAAGTTCTCACTCACCGCTCGCTGCCCGGCGCCGCCGCGGAGGGGGCGCGGGCTGCCCTGACGCCCGGCTCCGGGGCCGGGAGGCGGCTCCTCTACCCCGCTCGCCGGCTGCGGAGGGCGGGCTGCGCAGCGCCAGCCGCCCCTCTCCCCGAAAAGCGCCTGAAGTTTCAGCCGTCGCCGCTTCACGCCGCGCTTTCGATTAGCCCCATCTCTTCCTGCCGACGCTGCCGCTCTCTGCCGCCATGACAGCGCTGAGCCCCCGGAGCGCTGCCGGCCGAGGAGCCGTGCGCCTGCGCGGCCGGGCGCGGGCGGGGCGGGCCGCCGCCGCGCGCGCGGGGCGGGCGCCGCCGTTTACGCGCACGCCCAGGTGCGCCCAGGTGCGCCCAGGTGAGCGGCGCGCGCGCCCGCGCGGGGCGAGGACGGGAGAGGGAGGGGCGCGAGCGGGAGCGGCCGCGAGGCGGGAGCGCGCTCCGTCTCCTCCCCTGCGCCTCACGGTCTGCTCCGTCCCCCCGCCCTGCCCCCTCGGCAGCGCCCGCGGGGACCCGGCTGCTCCTAACGCTGTGTGCGACTTGCCCCAAACTCTATTGGGCCGTTCTGTAACTGTCCGAAGTCTACCGTTCCTGAAGCAATTTTTTTTTTTTTTTTGGGGGGGGGGGGTGGTTTTGGGTTTTTTTTTTTTTTCCTTCTTCTTCTTTGTAAAGAATAAAAGAAACCATACGCGAACAGCAGAACGGGCGCGCAGGAACGACACTGGCTGCGCGCTCTGCGTTCACGGCCCCAGACCCGGAGGAAAACCGCAAGCGGGCGGCACAGCAGGTAGCGCCTTTGTAGGGGGAGGGAGAAGAAATTTAAAGGCTCAGGCGGCAGCTCCTGCCGCAGCAGGGGGGAGCGGGGCGGCTGGGGTGATCGCCCCCCCGCCCCCCCCGTCAGTAGTGATCCTGGGGCGGCGGATGAGCCGCTTTCCCACCCTGACCTCCGGCCTGGGCGGGCGGCCTGGTGTCCTTCCTCCTCCTCCTCCTCCTCCTCCTCCAGGCGCTGCTCTCTGGGGAGTGCAGGGGGCGCGAATGTAGGTCATGCGAGACGCCGCCCAGATTTGACGAAGTGAGGTAAAAGGGGTGCGAGAGGAGGGAGGAAAACTCTCCCTCTTCCTTCCGATTAAAAGCCTTTAAAGGCAACGCTGGTCGTTTCGGGTTGGCGTCGGAGGCGACTCGGTTCGCTGAAGGGCTTTGCGGCGTCCCCAGGGCTTACCCCCGTGGAGGTGTTTCGCGGGCCCCCCCGAGGGCCGCCCGCTGGCTTGCAGGCGGTTCCTCTCAGCGACTCGGTGTCCCGGCCGCTCCTGTCAAAGCCCGTCGGGGCCCGACGCGGCCCCTTCGAGCCGCCGGAGGGCTGGTGTCACACCCGGGCGGCGGTCCCCCGCCCAAAACGCCCTCCCGGTCCCAGCGAAGGGGGGCCGGGCGATGTTAAAAACCGGCGCCCCTCAGCCGCCGCCGAGTACCGACGTCCGCTGGCAGCGGGACCGTGTCCCGAAGCGGGGCTGTCTCCGTCCCGGGCGGGCGGGCGGAGGCGCGGCTTGCCCTCCCCGCCCCTCGGCCGGGCTCCCGCGCCGCGGGGTGGCCATTTCCAGCGGGCAGCTGTCGGGAAAGCGGCCGAGGTCACCCTCCTCCTCCTCCCCTTCGCCCAGCGGCGGGCAGGGGGGGACCCCGGGGGCGAAGGGGGATTTCCCGCCTAGGCGGTCGTGGCCCGCGCGAGCTGCGGCCGTTAGAGGGGAGCGGAGGAGCTGAGGTGAGGGGAGCGGAGGAGCTGAGGTGAGGGAAGGGACCGGTCGGGCAACGGGGAGCGAAACGGCGACTACCTCTGGGCGGAGGGGAAGGCCGGCCGTGTGGGCCTGGCCGAGAGGTGCCCCCCCGGCACCGCTGCTGCTCCGCGCCGTTCCCGCAGCATCAGCCTCCTCAAATCCCCCCCCCCCCCCCGCTTCCCTTCTCCCTCCGTTCCGCTTCTGCCGGGACCTGCCGTGAAGGTGAACTAGTAATACCGATCGAATGGCATCGGAAAATAAGTCGGAGGCACGCTACGAAAGGAAAAGGAAAGGGGAAAAAAAAAAAAGAAAGTCACGTTTTTAAACGTGGGGACCGGTTTCTGGATGCAGTACCTGTACCTGCCATTGCGTGCGTAAGTTTGCAGATACAAATTGTTAGCCCGTGGGTAGCCTCCACGTAAAACTGCGGGTCCTGCTTCCTGGTAGTTGTAAAGCAGGAGAATTCGTGCCCTTTCTGTGCTTCCTTCTAAGGTGACTTGAGCTGCAAATATGCATCTATGTTATGTCAGACGCAAGGAACCTTCTGTTTGACCTTTTAAATGAATCTATTTGTCTGATATTAATCTGAATATCCGCTAATAAAGAATTAAGAGGGTCTGCTCCTCCCAACTCTTCCTTCAAGGAGTCTTCAACTCTGCACTTCTAACAAGAGTGCTTATGTTAATAAGGATTATACATCCTTCCAAGGACTGCGGGATCTCATGCCAGCTGTTTAACAGACAGGCAAGTGTGTGAGTTTAATTAGTAAAGTACCACAGCAACATGACAGCATCGAAGGTTTCCAAAGGAAGGATCGTTTCAGGGTCATGGGCATAACTTGCAGATAGACAGACAGGTATAGGAAAAGAATATAAATATATGTACATTTTAACGCTTCAGAAATACACTTAACATCCTCTGTGACAGAAAGAGCTGTCATTTATTTAATTTTATGGAGCGAAAGGGAAAAGTTCTGTTTTGAAGTCTGACTCTAGTGTAACTCCAAAGAGGCCAAGGGGTGTTTTGTCTGGGAAATAAAAATTGCACCTTATTCTTGATATTGTACCATGTTTGGGACAGAGTTGTTTGCATGTATGCCTCCCTGACTGTGTTTACACAAAAAAGGCACAAACAAAATCAAACCACAGTTTTTCCGGAAAATGGCTTTCTGAAGTGACATGCAGTGTTCCTGATAAGCATGCTAAAGAAGACTGTAATTATTAAATATTAACTATTATTCTGACTGGGTGTATTATTATTAAATAATATTTTAACTTGTCTGTGGCCTGATTTGGTAATGCCATACTTTGTGCATGTCAGTATCAAATTTCCCATGGTTTTCAGGCAAAAAATAAAAGACACTTTGGAACATGTTCCATTATAATGCTTGTTCCATTCCCTTCCTACATTATTTTCTTACATTGTTATGTTTATCCATAGGATGTATGTCAAGACTAGAATATTTCATAGCTGCTTTCTTGTTTGAATTTCCAAGTCCTAAGAAAGGAATAAGCTTTTTTTTCTTTCTTTCTTTCCTCATCTCCCTTAGTTACATACATACATTATTAGGAAGAGATGATAATCTCTAATTTGAGTAGCAAACATCTGCAGTTTCTTCCTCAGAATTAGAAATGTTTACAACTGTAATGCTGACGCGTTCAGTCTCTACAAAGCTACAGTGAGCATAATGTGGTTATACATGATATGTAATCTTGACATGCTAATCTTAGAGTTTCCTGACACCAGCATTTCTTATGCATGCTTTAGATTTCTCACATCTATTGCTTGAGCTTCCCTGTCTTTCTGAGTCACCTGTAGTTTCCTAAAGTATTGTCTTCCCCCTTATGAGGAAGATAAAATTTTTATTTGAGCCTTTAAACTGGCTAAGTACACATTTTCACACATCAGTTTTACCTGCGTGCTTTTAAGTTTTCTCTGCCTCCATGGTTGGCCTTTATCTTGAAGCTCTTTATCAGGCTATCCACCTCCAGGCAAAAGCAGAAATGAAATAATGTTTGGAATTTTTTCTGTACCTAGTGACTTGGAGTATGAGTTCTATTTGTAGCCTCTCCTGTTATCTGTGTAGAATCCAACATCTGTTGTTAACCTTTTTCTGCTTTCTTCTTTAACATCACACTAGAAACAGAATAAATAGAAGAAAATGAATTGCTAAAATCCAGCTTAATGGATTTCAGATGTTTTCATCCAAACTGCATACTCCAATAGCCAGCAAATCCAGTTTGCCAGTGAAGACAGCACTGTCACGTTGAATTCTGTCAGATCTTCCTATATTTTCTTGTGGATAAATGAATACTTCTTGACTGGTCTTGATTGTTAAAGGCAGTGGGGTATGTGCATCAGTCAAGGCAAGTAATGTTCAGCAGACTGCCAGTTTAGGGTTCCAAAGGCAATTGATTTAATTTGATTTTTCAGCCAGGTAGAGCCAACATTAAATTCTCCAGGTGATCTGTTCTCCATTTGGGCTGATTTTATGTTCAAGCAACCATCGTACTTGCCAAAAACCCGCCACCCAAGATCTGGAGAAATAGATGACATTAGAAAAAAGTTATTTAAAGTATCGCTGAGAACTGGGAGTAAACTATGTCTTAATCCTTTGCCCTGAGCTTCCCAACTGTGGTTACAAGTCTAATGCTGGTTCTGCCTTCTACAATCAAACTGGAAGTGTTGAGCTAGGAGAATAAAAAATGACAGTTTTCTCTAAACCTTACAACCCAAAAGAATATCACAAAGCATGGGTTAAAATTAATTTAAACTCCAGATTGGGAATGAACTCCATAAGATTTTATGGAAAGTAACAGTAAAGTCTCTGAACTCAATTTTAAGAAAAATATACTTTCTGTTTAAATAACCTTTTAAAGTATTACCATGCATGCTGGTTTAGAAGCTCTATTAAAATCTTCTGAACCCTCTATCCAGCACTGATCAGACCCAGTCTGGGATGGTGTGTCCCATTCTGGGCTCCCCAGTACAAGAGACACATGGGCATACTGGAGTGGTGTCCTTGTTTCAGCTGGAAGAGAGTTAATTTTCTTTCTAGTAGCTGGTACAGTGTTATGTTTTGGATTCAGTATGAGAAGAATGTTGATAACACACTGATGTTTTCAGTTGTTACTAAGTAGTGTTTAGACTAAGCCAAGGTTTTTTCAGCTTCTTGTGTCCAGCCAACAAGAAGGCTGGAGGGGCACAAGAAGTTGGGAGGGGACATAGCCAGGACAGCTGACCCGAACTGGCCAAAGGGGTATTCCATACTATGTGATGTCACATCTAGTATAGAAACTGGTTGGAGGGGGTGGGGGAATCGCTGCTCCGGAACTAACTGGGTGTTGGTTGGCAAGCGGTGAGCAATTGCATTGTGCATCACTTGTTTTGTATATTCCAATTCTTTTACTATTATTATTGTCATTTTATTATTGTTATTATTATTTTCTTCCTTTCTGTTCTATTAAACTGTTCTTAACCCACAAGTTTTAATTTTTCCCCAATTCTCTCCCCCATCCCATTGGGTGGGGGTGGGAAAGTGAGTGAGCAGCTGCAGCCCCGTTTATATACTAGGCATGACATGACATGGTATGGAATACCCCTTTGGCCAGTTTGGGTCAGGTGCCCTGGCTGTGTCCCCTCCCAACTTCTTGTGCCCCTCCAGCCTTCTTGTTGGCTGGACATGAGAAGCTGAAAAATCCTTGACTTAGTCTAAACACTACTTAGCAACAACTGAAAACATCAGTGTGTTATCAACATTCTTCTCATATCGAATCCAGAACATAACACTATACTAGCTACTAGAAAGAAAATTATCTCTATCCCAGCCGAAACCAGGACAAGAGGGTCCTGCAATGGGCCACAAAGATGGTGAAGAGACTCAAGCATCTGATACAGGAGGAGAGGCTGAGAGAGTTGGGACCATTCAGCTGGGGGGAGAGAAGACTCGGGGGTATCTTTTCAATGTGCATTAAAAGCTAGTGCGGGGAGTGAAGTATAGCAGCTAAGGAGCAGACCCACTGCTAGCTTCATTGCATGTGTTGCAAGAAGAGTAATTTTTGGCAGCTGGAGTCATTAACATTTTTAATTGCTGCAGCTAAATCTGAACAGTTCTCAGGGATCAGATCCTTTATGTAAAAAAAAAAACCCCAACATTTAGTTCATATAGGATAAGAAAGCAAGTATCCATAATAACTCACAACTTCCTTCTGCTTACACAGTCCAACTAAAATGATGTGTTCGGTTTTGTTGGGGTTTTGGAGGTGGCCTCATGACATCCAGCAATGTCAGAAGAATTTTGAATTAAGTACAATTTAGCAATAAAATAACAAATGCCTTTAAGCAAAATGAGGGAAAAGAAATAATATATAACTTTTTATGACAAAATGCTCCTTGATCTTGCACTTTGGATGAGAAGAAATGGCCTCAAGTTGTGGCAGGGGAGGTTTAGATTGGCTATTAGGAAAAATGTCTTCAACGAAAGGGTTGTCAAGCATTGGAACAAGCTGCCCAGGGAAGTGGTTGAGTCACCATCCCTAAAGGTATTTAAAAGAAGTGTAGATGTAGCACTTAGGGACATGGTTTAGTGGTGGACTTGGCAGTGCTAGGTTAACAGTTGGACTTGATGACCTTAAGGGTCTTTTCCAACCTAAATGATTCTGTGGTTCTATGACTAAGAGCTGCTTTAAAAATCCTTGACTAGAAATTAAAACCCAAATAAAAAAAGCTGCTTATAAATGCTGTTCACCTTAAATATGAGAGGTGCTCTCTCTTTCTACAGAGAACATAATACTTCAAAAGAGCAATGTAATCCCAAAATAAAGATTAGCCTTGCCTAAAGAGGAAGTTTTCTTTTGATTATGTGTGAAGGCTTTTGCAGTATGTGTTAGATGGTATTATTTTATTCTTTAAAATATACTTCAGTGCATGTAGAAATTTTACTTTTTTATAAGGTATTTTTTTAAATGCATATGGTGAATTTTACTTTTGCTTAGAAGTGTAATCAGTATATCTCTTCATTTGATTGCATCACATGTTCAAGATCGGTGGATTGCTGCTATCAGTGTTTTTAAAAGCACTGAATTAAATGAATGCTTAATGAGTCCCAGCTAGGTAGCATTAGAAAATGCTTTTCCATTCTCTAAGGAAATTATGCTGGTACTGAGCTGAAGAAGCTGCTTTAGCTCATTTCTTCAATTCCTTTAGCTTAGAAAGGATCTTCAAAATGTCAGTGTAATTCCTTACACTGTCCAAGCCACGCCAGGAAATATCTTATCTCCATCAAAGGAAATATGAACTTTTACCACAGCAAATTCTGAATAAACTTGTGAAACAACTCATTGTGCACTACTTTTAATGAGTATTCCTTTCTTTTCCTTTTGAGTCATACACCCTTATTTTGTTAGCCTTTTTTCCACTCCCTCATTTGTACTAATAGATGTAATTGTTGTGAAAGTCCTCTTAAGAATCCAGCTTCTGGCAGTACTGTAAAGACATGTTTACTTTGTTTTCTGCTTTGGTAGTGAACCCTATGCTGTGTTTGGGCAAAACAAAGGCATATGACATTAGCACGCAGAAGACACTACAAATCATGTTCCTTCACTAAGGCCCTACTCACCGAAACCCGAGTTTAAATGCCATATTCATCAGATCAGACACCTGTACACTTGCAGAGTGTGCGGGAGGGAGGTGGCCTTGAGCCTGCACTTACCTGCCTTGCTGTGCTGGACCCAAAGGATTCTGTGAGTTTGTGAAAGCAGCTGTACTCACCCACCTCGTTACACCCAGCTTGCACTGCAGTCGTTTCTCAGGTACTGTTCAAACTCTCCGGCCAAACCCCATTTTGCTATTTATAAGGCAAGAGTTGAATGCAAAGAGTCCAAAAGAAGTGAAAGACCTAGAAATAGCTCCATATTAGAGTTTTGAGAGGGATTATGAGAGGTTTTCTGCGTAAAACTCTAGTATGATCTCAGAGGATGTTTTGAAATCCCCAACAAATCGCTTTTAACAGAGGATGGATTAAGATCTGTGGAGTAAACGCAGTCATGGGCCTGTGCTACCTCACGGAAAGGAATGAGTAACAAAAAATTGAAATTTTATTATTACTATTACTACTGTCATTATTATTGCTATGGAAACAGCTCACTGTTGATAAGTATTGTGATGCTTCAGTCTTTCAGCTCTATTGTACAGTTGCAACTACAAAGATTAGAGACGCTCCTATAATGAACACATAAGATATATAATCTCCCTCTGGCTTTTGGTACTTCTCTGGATCACAATGCTGAAGTAAAAACAGAAGAGAACAGACAAGCCTGAGGATTTCAGCATTGTTTCCCAGAGACCACGCAGCAACTAGTGGCTACACAGAAAGAAATTGGGGGGGGGGGGTGTGCTGCCTCTGAGAATTCATGCTGTATTTGGTTTTCTTCTTTTTAAATAGCTTTTATACATTTTGGATGCTGTATTAATTTTGGCTCACCTGAAACTTTTATATTATAACTACTAACTAACTTTTATTTTAATCTGTCACACATATTTTTTATTATCTCATTTTCTTTTCAGTATAGCTCCCCCTGAAGAGATACTTGGGTAGGATTCAGAGGGAGGAGGCTCTGTTGGATGGAGAAAAATTCATAGGGCTGTGTGTAGGAGGATGAGCAGGACAAGGAAGAGGGGTTGATCTTCATGTTTTGGAAGGAAGGAGAAGGACTGTATCAAAATAGTGAGGTGAATTAAACAGAACAAGAGTGCAGAAGGTGAAAGGAATGGGGATTAAGAGACTGTTTTAATGGAAAGAGGGATCAATGGCAAAGAGGTGTACCAGGGAGACAGTCCATACAGAGCAGTAAAGAATCGAGGGAATCAATGTTTTACGAATGGAATGAAAACAGGAAGAAAAGATTTAGAAGACTGCAGCATTTACCAGGCTCTTCCAAACAGCAGTGTCTTTCATTAGAATATTATAGTAGCTGTGTACCAAGGAACATTCTTTTACGTATTTTCTTACTTTAAGAAATCACAATAAGCTGAAGTGATCAAGGATTGTCTGAATAGATTAGCTGTGGTATTTTGCATATCAAGGCACTCAAACGGACTGTTTTGCAAGGCAGCCAGGTGCTGGAAGACAGTAGCTTACTGTTAAGCATCAAGCACTGTGGAAGTTAGTTAGTATTTCCTGAAGATAAAAAACCTTTTGCATAATCCTTTCGATATTATCCCCTACATCCTATCCACACTACATTTAAGAAACCAGAGATCCACCACTGATCCAATTACTCCAGTTAGCACCAACTGAAAACAAAAAAATCATACCTCCACCTCAAAATGCTGTGAGCATCTAGCTAACTCTGGGGAAATAGGAGCTCCGGAGAAAATCTGGAATCTGGCAGCAGGGGTTGGCTGTGGTGTTAGGACATGGTAAAATTTTGACTGAATTTAAGAATATAATTGAGCAAAGGTAGATCTAAACAATTGCCATGGCATTATGTCCATCTTGGTTTGGTAACACTTGACCAGATGGTAATAAGTTGATAAGTGGTGCTACTTAGCACCGTTATAGCAATTAATCTGTTGGAAATGCCAGTATGGAACACAAAGCCAGTCATGGCTAATTACCTAGATGATTACTTTATATGAAATCTATTTTCTTTATGTTAATAAGAGGTGAATTGTAGACAAGTCAAATGAGTTCTGTAGTGACTTGAATATGATATCAAATTATCACCCAAAACTGTTGATTATAATGTTACTAGTAAAAGCTGGACCACTACATCTCTGCAGCTGCCAGCTACCTACTCACCTACCTAAAAGATAAGCTGATCTGTTTCTGTTAATGAGGATTAGCCACCATTATGGAAACTATTGATTTGCATATGCACAGATAAATGAAATTAAACTCGTGATATGCTATAGTACTTTATTTAAAAAAAAAATCAGCAGTATGCTAGCACTTGGAAAGCTTGCAAAAATTCTAAGCCAGACTTTATATACTGCAGCCACGTTGTCCTGACTATCTGGAATTATCTTTCATTACTGCTATCTACTGCAGAGTTTCATGTACATACTTAAGGATTGTTCCACTGCACTGGTGCTACAATCCTGATAAATGCAAAAAGGCCCCAAAGATCCACAGTTTTTTCAAAACTTAGTCTAGTGCGTCTCATAAATCCTAAATTCATACTGAAACTTTCAAGAGAAAACATGCCTGGGAGACTTTGGTATTTAAATTCATGTCTGGAAGGCTAGAGAGATGTTCAATAGGATTGTTTTAATCAAGGATCTGCATCAGATGAAGAAGCTGTACACTTCATATCAGTGAAAAATGCCAAAGGAGGAGGAAAAAAGAGTAGAAGGTTAGCAATGCACATCTTTCTTTATTTCTGGTCCATTTAGGAATGGCTATTTTTCATATGGGAGGAGAGATGGGAGAACATTGCAGAAATAATCGCACAGTTGTGATTATTTAACAGATGGGTAGGCACTGGAAATCTTTAGACAGAGCTTCACAAATCGTGGCATGTGCCAGTGGTGGCACATAGAGCATTGCCGAGCAGCATGCCGTCCAGGAAAGAGCCAAGAGCTGCTGCTGCGGTGGTGGCTTTCAAGAGCAACTTCAGCTATTGCACTTCCTCCTCTTCAGGCCTGGCCAGGGTCCCCAGAGCACACTACCAGAGGTCTTTGTATAGGTACTTAGTGAATCCTTCTTTGGTTAACACTGTATGTGTGATCCACTTCCAGATACCTCACATATCTGAAGGAAGATTAACAATCTAGGCTATTCCACGTTCTACACTTAAATAATTCTGAGGTAAAATCATTATGCCCAAGGTAGGGTGGTTTTTTTCAAGTATAGTTAATGTTGCACTACAATAATATTTTTTATTTTTCTTAATTAAGACTCTTGCCTTTTTTTAATTCTAATTTTTTAATTACTCTGTCAAATTCACTACTAATGGGTTCCCTTTATCATAAAAAAGCTAGCTTTCTTTTTCATGTTTCCATTCCTTTGTTATGTTCTTATGAGCTTGCAAATCTGTAAGCACTTTTCTCCATTTGCAGGCCAATGCAGGGAGGTCAAGATGTTTATAAGGACCTGGAATTCCAAAAAAATTCATTTTGTATTTTAGTTTTGATTATTGCCACTTAAGTATAATGACAACATCCATCCAGTTAAAAGTTCAGTTTCATTGGAAATTGCTTTTTTTTTTTCAGTGAACCACTGCTAATCAAAAATGTATGAGCAATGTTTTCATAAGTAAAAAAAATAGTAAAATAGTCTCATAAGTAAAATAAAATAAAAAATGAAGAGTGAACAACTTTCTATTCTAACGTGGCCATCTGTCATTTATAAAGACATCACCCCATTAACCTGTCTAATCAACTCCATTCTTTTTTCAAAGTTGGTTAAGTAAGTTTATGAGGAGATGTAGATGTTCTCTTGATTAAATCTGTTGTAAAACGGCCTCCCTGGTGTTCTGCTTTGTGTGCATTTACACATATAAAGGTAATTACAAGTACATATCTCTACTGTAAATTCCATGCTTGTCATATTACAGTACATGACATTTTCATTTCCTCCTGGTGAAAATGAAATCTGATCTTTGCTGTTCAAGCAATAACAACCAATTAGAATTTGTTATTATTGTTTGTCCTAAAGTGCTCCAAGTCATGAGGTGGTTTCCTCCTAGGCAGTTGAATTTATAATGTGGAAAAAAGTGGGTTGACATGTTGCTGTACCACCTTCAACCATTCCCTCTCAAGCCTGGTTATTCCTTCAACAAACTGGGAGATCCCTATGGAAAACCCACAATGTAGGGAAGAATATTACTGAGCTCAAGTTTAAAGTGGAGAGTTGAAATAACTGATTCTCCTGAGCAGAAATTTCTGAAGTCTGTCTCTGACCTTCCCTCCCTGACATTTTGCTTTTACCGCAGGGACCAGAGCTTAGTTCTCTTGCAAGTGAACGTAGCTCTGCAAAAGTCAGAGTCAGTTAAGTTACATCAGTTCTGATGCAATGTGGTCAGCTGTCTTCATCAGGATTTCTTCAGTGCCTTCAGATTCTACCAGTAAGGGGGAAACTATTGGAAACTGACCCTTTGAAGAACTGCCCAAGGAATGAATTCAAATAACTGCACTATACCTAGGAACCACAACAGAAAGGCTTCTATAATATGCAGTCAAAGTATGTAAATAGCTGAAATCCTGAATATGTTTTAAATGCTTTACTATTCACTTCAATAAGTTCCAAATAGCTTATATTTGATAAAATGCCAGTTTTATCACTGCCGATTTCAGCATCTGGATAATTTTTTTATTTAAAATAAAATACGTGTCCTCAAATCCTGAGATGAGTAGATTTACATGTATGGAGAATTTTTGTAAAGACCCTTCAATGGTGATGGAAAGCACATTTATTTTTAGAGGAGTACTAACCGCTTGGTTTGAGAACCAAATCTCTACATTATATGTGAAATCTTCCCTCTGGAAACTTTCCTCTCTAGAGGTAACTGCAGAGACAGGCGACACACAAATGCACGATGAAGAGAGGAGGAAAGATGTTTCTATATCATATGTGGAGGGAGAGAGGGTTAAAAAAGAGCAAGCAGTTGGAATTATGTCGTGACACATCGTATGGTAGAAAGCAGATGACAACTTTTGGGGTGCTCCATTTGGAAGATGAACACAGATCTGCTCTGTTCTCACTGAAATGCTGTGGAGGAGGCTGGTAAAGAATTGGCTGGGAATTATTACAACTCAGGGAATGGCCAGCACATCTCTTGACAGATGTCAGAGTATTAGAAATTCAAAGGCAGCCTAAAGATACTCAGGAAAAAAAAAAAAATACCCACAACCATGTCTCAAGCACAGACACAGAAGAATGGAGGACTTCTTTCTGAATCTGGCTAGCCACTTTTTCCTCTTTACCAGTTCATAAGCACCTGTAGCATAATCACAGACATAAAGTGGCAACTGTTTCATCAACTTTTTTTCTCCTTGAAGAAAACTGACACTTTGAAAAACAAGGAGTAACCTTATGCCACCTTCTCAAGTCTGAAGGCAACTGGATGTAATACCATGAGGCAGCTAAAATTCTAATCCAGTGTTGGCAATTTTAAAAATTGAGTGGTTTTGCCCAGTTTGATATGTACTCTACGGGCTCTTGCCTTACGTTTTTGTTTTGTTTTTTTTTTTTTTTTCTGAAAAGCCAAGGGAGCTAGTAGAAGCAGTAGCAGAGAGTGGAAGCAGCAGTGGCAGACGAAAAACTCTGAACTTCAGCTTATTCAGGCAGCTAGCAGTCAGGATCTCATGGGAGGGTGCTCTGAAGGGCAAAGGGCCAAAGAGAGCTGGTCACTCTTTGAGGGCAGCCTCCCAAAAGCACAAGGACAGTCCATCCTGAACTGCAGGAACATGGATGTGCGTAGCCAGACTGGCTGAACAGGAAACTCCTAACTGAGTTCAAATGCAAAAAGGAACTGCATTGGGCTGGAAGTGCGGATGGGCTGTGCAGTAGAAGTATCGTGGATATGCAGGGATGGAGTTGGGTGTTACATTCTGTTACGTGTTGCCCAGAGAGGTTGTGGAGTCCCCAGCTGTGAAAATTTAAAAAACTTGAATGCATAAGACCCTAAGCAACCTGACTGAACTTTGAAACTACACTTACTTTGAGCAGGAAGCTGAAGCAAATGGCCTCCTGAGGTCCTCTCCAACCTAAAGTACTCAATGAGTCTATATTCTTCATAGAATCGAGTCGTACAGGCCAATCTAGACCAGTTTGCTCAGGGCACTGTCCATCTGAGTTTTTTGCTATCTCTACAGAAAGGCTACTCGCAATTTTAACTTAGACATATGAATTGAACGTAATTTAAACTTAATCCCTACTGATTCATTTCTGGCAGTCTTTCTTTTCAAATTGTGTGAAATATATGTACCACTATGTGGGTTTCTTTCTTGGAGGGGATGTCAGTTTTCAAAGCAGAATCTGCGTTGTCATGAGGATTTTAAAGATTAAATCAATTAACAGCCTGATTTAATGTAGGCTAAAATCATTTTTCTAAAGAAATACAGACCAGAGGCTACCTTTTAGTTGTTTCTTTCTATGTGTATAGAGAGTTTATAAAAGTATAATGTGATATTTTGAAATGAGGGGTACTTCAGGACATTGTTAAAGATTGTCTCATTTTGAACATTGGTAATTATAAAAAAAGAAGTTTACAAATATTTTCTGATACTCGGTTGTATCAGAGGAAAAAAAAAACATGTCTTATCATAATGAAGGATACATGATAGGAGAGTAGCAGTGATTTTCTACAACATTCACTGCACTCTTTATTCAAAAAGTTATATAAATGGGTCTAAAAATATTTATAGTAGGGAAGTGGACTAGATGACTTCTTGATGACACTTCCTGTAAAATATTTCTGTAATTTCTTTGTCAGGATATCACATTATAACAGATGTGAGCCCAGGGTTAAGAAGTCTTTCTGCATAAGCCCATGCCTATTGAAATGCACTGAGGTATCTTTAGTTAGAACATCATATTTAGCTGAAAGATATCTAAAAAAGAAGGGCTAGGTGCAGAAATAAAGGTTTACATGTTCTTGTAGTGCAGCTGGACTGGCTTTGATGAGAATGCCATGGGTGGTTTTTTCCCCCTCTTTTCGAGTACACTTCCAGGAGAATGGCAAGGGTATTTATCCATTTCAGAAGGATCTCTTTTCAACTTAAGTTTGTACCTTAAAAGGATACAAAATTAAAATAGGTGTTATTGTTCAGTTACATATAACCTCACTGAATTCATAAATACTGCAAATGGGAGGCTTGCTTAAAGAAAGGAGCAAAAATTAAATAAAGGGTTTGGGATTCAGCTGTAGAAAATAACCATAAGTATCCACACATTTTTATAGGCTTGAATCCCAGTGTTACAAGAGTGTGAATGTCGTTAGGGACTGGATATAGTATTATTCTAGTGATAAATCTATTTTCTGCTTTTTGAAAAAGAATTTTCCACTAAGATTATGACTGCCAGCTTTCCTACACCATTTGCTACCCTCAAATATTTTGGAGGCTCCCATCATCTTAATACAAGATGTAAAAGGGATGATTTGGCCCTGGGACCACGTATGCGCCAGTTACTACAACACTTCAGACAGCTGGTAGTCTGAAGATCACAATTTGAAAACCCTAATGTGAACAAATAACCATGTTCTCCACTTAATTAATTTAACTAACCACACTGTAAAATTATACCGCAAGCCATTCATGACCCTTGAGATGAAACATGTTACTCTTCAAATAATGCTTTACAGTGAAATATTTATTCCTTGAAGGGAAAAAAAAAATCACAGAAGTATCTTAATTTAACTGTGGTATCTGATCTTTCATATTTTTAACATATCTGCCTAGTAGAACTGATGATTGGGTAAATAGACATTCAGCCATATGCCTTTTAGACAAAAACTTTTAAAGTCACATTTTCTTAATTTGAAGTGGGTGATGGATAAAATGCATGAGGAAAGTCAGATTTTTCTGCCAACTACAGCATAGTGGAAATCTTCTTGCATAATGAAGTGTTAACTAAGTCATGCTTTTGCAGAATGATTTAAAGTGTGATTCCACCACCAAGAGACTGTAAAAAAAGCAGGGCTTCATGGTGTCTCAGTAATTTCAGCACAAGATATGCTGAGTTTGCAAGGAAAAAAGGTGGGAATGTTTCATTTGGGAATTTTTCCCCTCCTAATTTCCAGTCCCCCAACCTCCTCCTTTGGGCTTTTTACATCTCATGCATCATTAGCTGGAATAAATTATCATCAGACTAAGTTGCATGATTAACTATAGCTGAGTTGGCAGTAGAGGGAGAGAGACTTTAACCTGCACCATAGGCAAATTTGGTGGGAAATAACCGAAAAAGCAAATACTCAATCACCTCACTAGGGCACTTTTACAAAATAATCTTTAGTAGAAGAATCAGAGCTTTAAGAAAAGCATAATAATGAGATAAAACAACCTTGTATAAAAAGATGCATGATATCCCAGTTTCGGGAAAACTCACTACAGTCAGAAAATTACTAGGTTTATGGATAAATTTCAGACTGTTATATAAAACACTGAGGGAGGGGGGGAATCAGAGAACTGAGAAACAAGCAGATAAATAAAATCTTGATAATCAATTATTTGCTTAGAAAAAAAAATAGAGAGAGAATAGATGTGCAAATAGTTTACACAGAAATGTCCTAAACCAGGTAAATCTGAATAATCCACTGAAGTGTAATCTGAAAGGGCAGAAGATTATAGAGCACAGGCACTATCTGTCCCCCCCACACTCTGTTTAATTTGCAGAAGTAAAAAATTAAGAGGCAGCATATAACATCTGGTCTCTATTCCCTAGAGAGACCAGATGTAATTGTACTTATATAGAGAGACCATGATTTTTGTCTAAACAGCTTTCTGCTCTTTAAAAACCTCCAACTATAGTACACTTAGTATCTTGGCTCTGCCTGTGCAGAATCTCTCCAATCCACCCTTCAAAGACAGCAGCACTAGCAGAAGGAAATGAATGGTGATTTTCTGGGAGGAGGGCAGATATGGCCCACTGGCACCTCCTTCTCCTGCCCATTCCCCACTGCTGGGGCAGCAAAAGGCTGTGACTACAGCAAGTAAGACAAGAGGTGAGAGGGGCTGGAAGGGCAGTGTGCTACCCTGTTATTATGAATGCTGGGAAGTGATCCATGCTAGCAGTAGCTTTTTCTTTGTAATTTATGTGTTATGCCATGATGTTTTGCTACAGTGGGATTCAAACTATTCAAAGTATTTTTAATTAACGAGGACCCACAAAGGAAGAAAACTGTATTTGTACAAGGAAATAGGACAACACAGAGGTTCTCATGTGAGCCAGGGTTCTAAGGAAAATATTGTCAATGAGGCATAAGGCTGCCTGCATCTGGACTTACACTGTGGTGTAAATACTTAGAGCTAGCTATATAATGTAAATTTGAAGCAAAATCAAAAGCAGAACATTAAATAGGCTATAGCGGTGCTATGAAAAAGCATATACCCACCAAGAATGAACACTGCCTGGCAAAGCACTCAGACCCTGATTTATTGTGCCTAATTTACACCTGAACTGTTGACTAATGTTACTCCAAATGAAATTTTGGTTTGATTAATCTATTCCTTAATATCTGCTTGTTGTAGGCAAAAGTATAGAGTTATACAGAACAAACCTAAATATTTTTCCTAAATTAGAGGTTTTTATGTATAAAGTTAACGTAAGTGAATTTGCCATGGAAGCAGGCCAGCAGGCGGTAGCACGCTGTGCAGAGATACGGAGTTGGTTTTGCTTTTTCACTCTGCAAGTTATTTCTGTAGATTTACCTTGTCTATAAGATTTGCTAAACTGGAAGTGCAAAAACAGCTGTAGGAGTTATCTGAGAAGGGGAGAGGGGAATTTGAAACAAAGAGCTTGTGTTCTACTTTG
The DNA here is from genome assembly GCF_964188355.1 of Buteo buteo. Classification (NCBI taxonomy): domain Eukaryota; kingdom Metazoa; phylum Chordata; class Aves; order Accipitriformes; family Accipitridae; genus Buteo; species Buteo buteo. The sequence goes on along the minus strand of NC_134171.1, from coordinate 67,756,195 downwards.
CTTGTAAGGTAGAAGCAAAGGGAAATTTGGGGATAGTGTGTATTATGTATGTGTTATGAAAACTAAAACAAAAGGGAAGATTGCTTTTTTACATCTAGAAAGAATAATTTTCCTGATTTAGATATTAAATAAATGCTAGTAATTCCTTCCTCAAACATGAGTACATAAATAAGGCATATAAGAATACTTATTTTGTTGTGCAGTATATTCATAAATATTAGATAGAAAAAAATCTCAGTTAAAGCAACAAAAGCTAGCGAGGTCTCTTGAGTTTTGCTTTTATTAAAATAAATCAGTAGTCTTGCTTGGATTCTTAAAAATAATTTATGTCCAGAAGTTAAACATGTTTCAATAAATTCACTGCATAGATCTTCCAAAGAAAAAAAGGCCCAACACTACAGTCAGATTTTTGGAGAAAGTTTCTTGGTTTTATTCTGGTGGGTTAAAAAGTGTATGTTAAATAAAGCATGGTTTCTGTTGATTACTTGATAATAGTTTGTACAGTCTGTGTATAAAAAATTGCAGGTTTCTGTCAAAGAGTCTGTTTTAGTAGGAACTGCTAGTTTTCACTGGTGGCTTCAAAAAAAAAAAAAAAGGTACCACAAGGGTAAATTTCTTAGGAACACTTTAAAAAAAAATCTTTGACACATGTAGCAAGAAGAAAGTGTTATTAAAAGGATGATCGTTTAAATAGAATTAATAGAAATCCATTTTGTTTAGACTGGAAACCTGAAAGAACAAGACTGAACAAGACCCTCATGCCACTTTTTTTAAAAAAGTCATACCCTGAAGTGCTGACTGAGCTGTATGCTGTTAGCTCTTCTTGACTTTAAAGGTGCCCTTCACTTTGTCTGCGCTGTGTGACAAGAATAGTGACTTCTCCTTTCTTCTAACCTGTAGAAAGATCCTTCAGACTGATTTGATTTAGGGATGCTGAGAACAGACAAGTTTCTGATACTTAAATTGTCCTTATCTTATGTAACAATTAGTAGAAAAGGGTACTACAGAACCCCTTCTGAGGAAACTGATTGCAAAGGCCAGTAATGTTGGGTGGTAGAGATAAAAATCTCGAAACGGTTAAGCAGTTTCATGGGAAATGGAGAAAGCTAGCAAAGGAGACAGGAAATGTTGCTTCCTCTATGTTTCCAAAGATTTACAGGGAGCTACATAAAACGTCCTGGCTTCTTAATTATGAAACCACATTTACTCCCAGGTGGGGGTTCCAACCCCTTATAAGGAGGCAAATATTCCCTTTACCCACAAAGCCTTCCCGCTACAAATAGAGATGCTAGACCTTCATAATTAAAGTGAGAACTTCTTTCCACATATCTTTCAAACCCAGTTCTACTACGGACAAACATGTCTTTCATAACCAGTTCTGGCCATAGGAAATTATTTCATTTTACAAGGTGGATATAAAAACCATGTTGCACAGCTCACCTCCTCTTCCTCTATCTCCTGCCACTTGCCAGGCATCTCCCTTGTGGACCAGTCTGATGGGACAGTGGACAGGAATACCTCTGCTTCTTTTACAGTCTCTGGTGAAGTCACCTTGCTTGGGGTGGTAGCAAAGTCTAATGGTCCTTCCCCTCTGCTCAGCACTGGCAAGGCCACACCTGAAGAACTGTGGCTCAGCTTTGGCCAGCAGCAGGTCCCTCTTGTAACCGGCTGGAACTGGCTCCGTCCACCATGGGGAGAGCTCCTGGTATCTTCTCACAGAAGCCATCTCTGCAGCACCGCCACTACCAAAACCTTGACACACAAACCCAATACAGAAACACAGAAAGAAAATTTTAAAAGCGACAGGCAAAAAGAAATAGCAGGAGGAATTCATCAATGATCTGGACGAGGGGATCGAGTGCACCCTCAGTAAGTTTACGGATGACACCAAGTTGGGCAGGAGTGTTGATCTGCTCGGGGATAGGAAGGCTCTACAGAGGGATCTGGACAGGCTGGATCGATGGGCCGAGGCCAACTGTCTGAGGTTCAACAAGACCAAGTGCCGGGTCCTGCACTTGGGTCACAACAACCCCATGCAGCGCTACAGGCTTGGGGAAGAGTGGCTGGAAAGCTGCCCGGCAGAGAAAGACCTGGGGGTGCTGGTCGACAGCCGGCTGAATATGAGCCAGCAGTGTGCCCAGGTGGCCAAGAAGGCCAACGGCATCCTGGCCTGTATCAGAAATAGTGTGGCCAGTAGAAGCAGGGAAGTGATCGTCCCCCTGTACTGGGCACTGGTGAGGCCGCACCTCGAGTCCTGTGTTCAGTTTTGGGCCTCTCACTACAGAAGGACATTGAGGTGCTGGAGCATGTCCAAATCTATTAGGTTTGTGTGGCAAGGTTTTGGTAGTGCGGGGGTTACAGGGGTGGCTTCTGTAAGAAGCTGCTAGAAGCTTCCCCTGTGTCAGATAGAGCCAATGCCAGCCAGCTCTAAGACAGACCCACCACTGGCCAGGGCCAAGACCATCAGTGATGGTGGTAGCGCCTGTGTGATAACATATTTAAGAAGGGAGAAAAAAGTTGCTGTGGCACAGAAACTGCAGCCAGAGAGAGGAGTGAGAACATGTAAGAGAAACAACCCTGCAGACACCAAAGTCAGTAAAGAAGGAGGGGGAGGAGATGCTCCAGGCGCCGGAGCAGAGATTCCCCTGCAGCCCGTGGTGAAGACCACGGTGAGGCAGGCTGTCCCCCTGCAGCCCAGGGAGGTCCACGGTGGAGCAGATATCCACCTGCAGCCCAGGGAGGACCCCACGCTGAAGCAGGTAGGTGTCTGAAGGAGGCTGTGACCCCATGGGAAGCCTGCAGTGGAGCAGGCTCCTGGCAGGACCTGTGAACCCATGGAGAGAGGAGCCCATGGTGGAGCAGGTTTTCTGGCAGGACTTGTGACCCCGTGGGGGACCCACGCTGGAGCAGTGTGCTCCTGAAGGACTGCACACTGTGGAAGGGCCCCATGCTAGAGCAGTTCGTGAAGGACTGTCTTCCATGGGAGGGACCCCACGCTGGAGCAGGGGAAGATTGTGAGGAGTCCTCCCCCTGAGGAGGAAGGAGCGGCAGAGACAACATGCGATGAACTGACTGCAACCCCTATTCCTCATCCGGAGGGGATAGGTAGAGAATTTGGGAGTGAAGTTGTGCCTGGGAAGAAGGGAGGGGTAGGGGGGGAAGGTGTTTTAAGATTTAGTTTTACTTCTCATTACCCTACTCTGGTTTGATTGGCAATAAATTAAATTCTCCCCAAGTTGAGTCTGTTTTGCCTGCGATGGTAATTGCTGAGTGATCTCTCCCTGTCCTTGTCTTGACCTATGAGGCTTTCGTTATATTTTCTCTCCCCCGTCCAGCTGAAGGGGGGTGTGATAGAGTGGCTGCATGGTGCTTAGTTGCTGGCTGGGGTTAAACCAGGGCAGCAAAGTTGGTGGAGCACGAGTCTTATGAGGAGCGGCTGAGGGAGCTGGGGCTGTTTAGTCTGGAGGAAAGGAGGCTGAGGGGAGACCTTATTGCTCTCTACAACTACCTGAAGGAGACTTGTAGTGAGGTGGGTGCTGGTCTCTTGTATCAAGTAACTAGTGATAGGATGAGAAGAAACGGCCTCAAGTTGTGCCAGGAGAGGTTTAGGGTAGCTATTAGGAAAAATTTCTTCACCGAGAGGGTTGTCAAGCACTGGAACAGGCTGCCCAGGGAAGTGGCCGAGTCGCCATCCGTGGAGGCATTTGAAAGACGTGTAGACGTGGCGCTTGGGGGCCTGACTTACCAGTGGATGTGGCAGTGCGAGGCTGACAGTTGGACTCGCTGACCCTAAAGGTCTTTTCCAACCTAAACGACTCTGTGACTCTCTGAACCGGGACACGGCCAGGGAGCTCCCCAGCAGACACGGATGACAGACCCACCGCCGCAGGGCCGCCCTTCGGCCACCGGGCGGCGCCGGCAGCAGCGCGCACCCGGAAGGGCGGCGCTTGCCCGGGGGGCGGCACCGGGCGCTGCCGTTCCGCGCTCTGCGGGCCGAGCGCCGTCAGCGAGCAGCCGCCGACACCGCGACCGTGGGGCGGCGTCGGCGTCGTTTCCTTACCGGGAGGCAGCAACGAGGGCGGCAGCGTCGCCTCGCAGGCCCCGCGGCGCCGCATTGCCGTTACCGGCGGACGGCGACGTGGAGCGCGGCGGTGCCTCCACGCATGCGCGCCGTCCCTCCCGCAATACCGCCTTTCCGCCGCCAGACGGCAGCGGTGAGCGAGAAGGGCGAGACATCGCGCATGCGCGGCACCAGACACCCACCCCCCAGTATGGCGTTTCGGTGGCCAGGCGGCAACGGGGGGGGGGGGGGGGGGGGGGGGGAATGATGGTGCGCGCCACTGCGCATGCGCTCTGGGGCCGGGGGGGGGGGGGGGAAGGCCGCAGAAAACCACGCGAAACCGGCAACAAAACGGCACCGGGGGCGGCGGCGGTAGCCACGGCTACGCCTCGTCGCACGAGCCCGAGACCAGCACGGCCACCCGGGTGCCGGAAAACCGCTCCTGCCGGCATGCCCAGGCAGCCAGCACGGCCGGCCGGAGCCCCGCGGCCCCGGGACTACATTTCCCGGCATGCCGCGGGACGCAGCCCCGCCTGCTGTCTGACCCTGCTGGGACACCGTTCTCCTTCCCCGCCGCCCGCCTCGGGGCTTTCCCCCGGATCCGGCGGTCGATCGCGGGGCCCCGCTACCGCACCCAGAGAGCCACCCCCGAAGTGCAGGTTTCACGGTGGTCGCATAGCTCAAGTCTGCTACAGGTAGCTTTGCTGGGCAGCATGAAGGGAAATAAATACAGCCTGGTTTCAGAAAGATGCTGCTTTTCGTCCTGCGTTAACAGGTGACTGAGAAAGCTTGCTTTGCTCTACTAGGGAGGCACTGCAGAAAAGCAGCGTCTCAGCCGTTTCCTTTTCCGTCAGAATACCTAAGCAAGGCAGACAAGTGTTACAGCACTAAAGGCAGTTCTTACATGGTAATTACTCTGAGATACTTAACTTACTATTATGGTCTTAGTCCCTTTCCCACCTAAGGCGTTGAAAAATTCCTGTTTCTACTAGAGTATCATCAAGCACTTCTTTATAAACTGTTGCTTGGTATAGAAGCACACCACAACACTGCAGGAGCGCTGCAGTGTTGTTTCTGTCCTGTTACTTTACTTGCTGTGGAGTTTTGTTCTCCACCTTTCTTCCATAAAGCGGGCAGCACAAGATGTGCCATCCAAGCAACTTTTTGGGGCTTACCTCAGCTTTCTCTTGTCTTCGTGAGCCAGCTGTGTTGGGATACAGACCCTACACGTGCCTCCAATAGACCAGAAAGCCTGCACGCAGAAGTCACCATGCAGCAGCCAACCTTCAAATAGCTTCTTCCCAGGTGACACAGCATCTTGCACTCACCTGTCCTTAGACTGGTACTTGCTAGTACCGGGTGTGATACAGGGATCTGTGCTTCTGGGTCAAACATACACCTCCAGGGGTTGGCACAGTATTCTAGCCTCCTCACACCTGTGAGGATGGCTTTGGGCCTGCAGTCCAGAGAAGGAAACTTCTTTCAACCTAATCCATAAAAAAAAAAGACAGAAAATAACTACAGGTGGTAGGTACCAGTATTACTTGATATTCTTAAAATAAAAATGGCTGGTAAATGTGTATTAATGACCCCTAACAGTCTATCTCAGCACATCTGTGTGGAGTGAAATGCCTCATTCCTTCAGGCCAGAAAATGTTTTAGTCTCAAAATGAAGACTTAGCCCAGTTCACCCATATGGAGATGTTCAGCTGAGGGATGGTGGTGTTGGCTTTCTTGTGGACTGTTCTCTCCAGAATAAGTGTGATCCAGTCAGCAACAACCAGCCAGTGTGCAACCTTCCCCTTTCTCAGCAGGTCTGTTTCATGACTACGTGCCATCAGCCTACAGCAGTCTCGGAGGCTCTATCAGGGAAGCTCCAGGCTGCTGGCCTGCGAGTCCAGAGCCCGTGTGGTCCAGAAATGCCTAAGCGGTCAACCCCGCTTCATAGGCTGCTTGACTGATGTTTATTTGCCCAGCCGGGCTTTGTAATGCCAAAAGGACTGCTTGACTCAACATCAGTGTGCCACCTCCCAGCACAGTAGTTTGCATCTCTAGCCAGAAATCGGTACTTTTCTCCATGGGGCATGGCACAGCACTAAGCTTTTCAATTGGCTTAATGCAGGGCATGCAACCTCACATTGAAAACACATCAAGACATACAGACCAGGAGTAAGTTTCCTACCTAGGAGGCATAAAGGCTAATAGCATGGCGAGTGCTGAGAGTGCTGTTTTTCCTCCTTCATTACTGAGCTGCGGTTCAACTGAAGCCACTGTTGGGAGTTTGAGTAAAGCAGCAGCCAGCAGTGTCAGCGAATGCTGGATATCTTACCTTTGCACAGGAAACCCAAGGAAGTAAAAACATGTTTGAGTGCCACAAAAAAATCAAATCACACAGGGAAGAGTGAGCAGGCAGTCTCTGACTCCCTTGGGTCTGTATGCTGCTGTCTGAGGGATCCCTTCTGGACTTGGCTCGCTAAGTTTTCAGCAAGTCTTGAGCCAACCTCGAGTGTTCTGCTACCTGACTTGGTCTGTCTGTCCCTGTAGGACAGGCTTGAGCACATCCCAGGACAGGTTGTGTGAAGCGGCCCGCCCACTGTATTTGGGTGCCCCAGTGGACAGGAATACCTCTGCTTCTTACAGTTTCTGGTGAAGCCACTTCGCCTGGGGCAGTAGCAAAGTCTAATGATTGCCCTTACCCAGATGGAGACCTGAAGCACAGGTTTTGCTGAGGCAGAGTTGTCTGAGAATGGGGTACCCAGGGAAGCCAGATACCCGAACTACTGCTGCCTGTGGGCAGCACTACTCCAGCACCACCCTGGGGGTATCCCTCAGAGACCAAACTGGAGCAGGGAATTTAAAAATGGGGTTTCCAACTGTTGGCTCCTGTGGCGCTGTATAGCCTCCTTATGAACACTGCTGATGGGGGGAAACCACAGCCCTGGAGAAGAACAGGACGCAACAGCAGAGGTCTTGTATGTCACCCATGGGCTGCAGAGAGTCTCAGCAGGACTTGGCCGGTACGTGTGCTTTGTGCTGTTTTCTTCGTGGAGTTTGCGTTCGCAGAGTCTTTTCAATAAAAGGAAAATACCTTCTAGTACAAATCCGTGCAATAGAAATTGCAGTGCAACTTATTTAACTGACATGCAGATCATGTTACATGATTTATTTCTGTACTAGATTCCGAGGTTATATTTAATGTGCCCTTTGGATTCTCCCTGGGAATGAGGAATGCAGATGAGCGGACACACATGTTAGAAGAAATGCTGTTTTCAGAGCTGGTCTCAATGACTAGCAGCAAGACACAAAAGTAATTTTGTCAGTAATGCATTTACAAAAATACTGCGTTTCCAGTAGAGCAGGCGATGACTCCCCCGTACAGACACGGGAACAAGGGAGGATAGCTCTGTGGGGAGACAGATTGTTGGCCATGTGATGATTCAGGGAAAGGGTATTAGAATAACTTTGCAGCCCATCTGCCATCTCACCCCCAGTTTTTGCTATTGCCCAAGGTGTGTATGGGCTGCAAATACTCAGATACCCCTTAGTCTGGCCTTTGAGTGAGTTTAGCTTTCTTTCTTGTCAAGACACTTTTGTCTTCAAACAGTCTTCCCATCAAGTACTTCCCATAAACTGTGGTTTTGATTGCAGCACAATTAAAGAGGTGGTTGGCAAGCTGGTGTTGTCCAAAGGTGTGAAGTGGGTGGCTGTAGCACTGTTTTGTCCTCAGACTGCAGGTAAACCTGTCAGTCTTATTTTGGTGAAGTGCCAAGGACCAGCCTTCAGACTAGCCAGGGAGCACTTGCTGAATGGGTAGGGAGGCATGTAATGAAAAGCTGACTCAATGCCACAGTGGTACTGCATTTGTAATTCTATGCCTGGTTCTATGAAAGGCCCCGATTCTTGAGAATAAAGTGCAAGGAGGTCCCCTAACCACAATGTCCTAACTAAGCCTACTCTCCTTTAGCACCCTGCAAGTAAAACCAAATGGGTAAGTTACCTGAAAATCTCCACAGCAGCCTAGTCATTCCAGATAAACATCTGCACAGCACGACAGACAGGTTTTCTTAGTGTCAGGCAATTAAATCTCTATTGTATATATCAAAACACCAGCTTACAAATTATCATCATAAAACGTTGCTGGAGGTTATGTTTCCCTGTTTCTTTTCTGCAGTTTACTAACATTGGATCTTGCTGGAATACATTCTCTTAGATTTGTCAGAGAGTAAGTCAGAAATTGAATTCAGGTATACGGATGAGTCTTAAAATCTTGAAAATAATATTGTGAACATTTGTTGAAGCTGCTTGTGCTTTCATTGGTTGGATATTATATTCACTTGAATCCATTTCATATTATTATGTGGATGTATGCACAGACATAAAGCTATCAGATGTGTTACAGCTACTCATTGTGTTTGCCTTTGAAGTGTCTGAAGGTCTGTCCTGTCAGCTGGATTGTCCACCTGTGACTGATAGCCCTCCTTCCCTGATTTATATGTGTTGGGAAAGTACCCAACAAGGAGCTGGGCCATCTGCAAGCAGGTGTCTCGTCTTGATTTCTTACTGTCATAGACTGAGGTCTGTGAAATTCAACTTTGCTGCACTACAGAATTACTTAAGTGCATTACCTTGCCCTTTGAGACAAACAAATTAAATTTGCTGCAGATGAGGTATATTGTGTTGTACTGGGCACTCTGCCTTTTCTTTATTCCATCCTTACAACATGAAAGCATTCATTGAAAGAAGATGGAATCATACTGTCTGCATTAAGTGACGTTTTACTGTGCAGGTCATGCTGGAGTCCTGTTAATTTCCATCTCTCTTATGTTGTTTCTAGTCAGATGTTTTAGAAATGCCAGTAATAAATAAGGATAATATTTTGTATGGCTTTGTCATATATTTTGAATGTCGTTTGTGCAAAGGTCAAGCGTTCCTATGTGGTCAACAAGTGATAAGCAACATTTAATAACGTGCCATTTAAAATGAGTTAGTTAAAAGGCAGTCTAAAAGTGCTGCTTTTCTAAAGGCTCACACAGTAATACACTGAACTCAGAAACAGGTACGTTGTGACTGCTGTGGTAAGTAGAGGCCTCAGACAGCGCAGAGGCCAAGCAAAAAGAGACAAGAGGCGCCTGTGGAGGAGGTACAAATCTTGCAGAAACAGCAGGCAACTCAACTTACCTTGAATAGGGTATTAATGGTGACCCTAACAGCTAGTCTTCTGGTCTTGGCTCCCCCCGAAATGAAGACCCAGGGTCCATGTCTCCTGTGTGCTTGGAGTACTGGTTATCAGCCCCTGCTGAGATGTCTTGGGGAACGGCAGGATCTCCTTCTCAGCTGCCCAGTGTCTGCTTAGGGACGCTGCAGCATGCAGAAAGGATCCTCTGCTCCAGTTCTGCAGTTTCAGCCCAGACCTAAAGAAGCATATTGGAAAAGATGCACTCTAGCATCTAATTCACTGTTCACACTGTGATTTAGGATTGACAGCTGTTAAGAGAGAAGCAGCAGCATGTGTACATGTTTCTGTTTGTTGCAAGGGCATTTAAAAACAGACCTTGTAAATCCTCAAACAACGGTGGTGATGGCAGCGTGCAACCACAACGCACTCTGCTATGTGTAAGAGGGAACTCTGTCCAACCATAGCTGGAGCATGATGAATGCAGGGAGGAAGGAAATGGGGCCGGAGGGGGGGAGATTTAATAAAAGTTAAATGTACTTTCATGGAGCATCTTGGCTGGTTCTGTTCTACAGTAAAAACTTTACTGGTGTCAGTAAGAAAATTCGCATTGATTTCACTGCTATGAGGCACCCCTCCAAGATCTTACCTGAATGTAGGCTGACCCATGCATGCATTTTCTTATTTGTGGCACCAAGCATAAACATGTTTTTGCTTATTTCAATACATGGATGAAGCCATATTAGAAAAACAGTTGTTTCATGGTAGTGTAGAAAAAGAGGAGATCTTAAATACAGGCTGGGGGGCAACCTGAAACCCCGAATGCGAGAAAGAACATAATCACACGCAGATGCAACTGCACAAAATGACTCACCTGGAAGGCAGAGACAGAACAGGCCAAACAGCTCACAAGGAGCAAAGACCCAAGGTTTGTGGAGTTAGGACTTGTGAGAACCCACGAGGGAACACTTCTGTTTACCCAGCTTTTCCCAGTCGATTGAATAACCTCTGGCATTTCGTTATTCACCCAAGACTACATCTGGGCCAGGCTTGCCCAGATTTAGAAAACAATAGGTGACAGACTGAATCAGGATTAGCATTCCCTTAGCTAGATGCAAAAAAACAGGCAAGCTCTGCCACCTCTTGTCACAGTAGAGCCAAGAATTAAGGAGCCATTCTTCATTTTTGTTTTCATCAATATTTACTGTCATATGTGCAACTGTTTTCAAAACTGTCTTCTGAATTACCCTCCACTTGGTCTTGAAAATATTCAAATAATATTTCTAAATATCATGCTAGATAGTTAATCCTGCTCAGGTGAATAGAAGCAAGCAGAGTAAGCACAGTCTGACATTTAACAGTGTAAGCATGGCATCTCCACTCCTTGAACAAAGCTAAATGCAGATATTCTCTCCCTCTCCCTGTATTGTGTTACCCTGAAAACTAAACAGACCTTTTCCTTCAAATGTTGACAATATAATTTGTTTCTTTGTGCTGAAGAGATTACATGAAAAGGCAGAAGCAGGATTAATTTACTGCTGAGGTAAGGGGATGGAGTCCTGTTGATTTCAGCTGAGCTGTGTGCTCTCTTGCATCAGTGGAGGATTTGAACCTGAAGCTGAAGATGCATTTTTGAAGATGAAACTGATCTTCTGAAAATGGGGAAATGCTTCCATAGAAAAGTAACTAACTGCATGGGGCTTGATGATTTGGACTTCCCATCAGCAAATCCTTCCAGCTTCAAAACATTTTCAGGGATTTTTTTGCCCATAAACAATCATTATTACTTACTACTTCAATTACTGTAACACCTTGAAGACTTGGAAGACCATTGTCTTTGGCACTGCACAGAAGCCCAGTCGGAATAAATCCCAAGCTAATGCCTGCTCACTGCCATCCATCAGGATGACAGCAGCTCCTTTTTGTAAGTTTTTTCCAAGTGACACTATGCCTTTCTAACAGGAAGGGGTTGTCTGTCTGGCTGCAGCTGGAGAAGGCTGGGACAATTTCGTGTTAGTGGGCACCAGGGAAGGATCAGCACAAATGGTGCTCCAGGCAGCTCTGGTGGGTTGACCCTGGCTGGATGCCAGGTGCCCAGAATTTACACACAATCCACCCCTAGTCCCTTCACCACAATTAGAACAACATAAATTCCCCACAATCACTCTGCTCTTCGCTCTCTAGCTGCGTTCAGTCCATGTTTTGCCTGTTACCTCTCCCAATTACTATCCTTATCTCGAATTCTTCATGCTCCACATTGGATGCCAAAAAGGACCGTGGTGGGTTGACAATGGTTGGATGCCAGGTGCCCACCAAAGCCACTCTATCATTCCCCTCAACTGGCCCAGGGAGAGAAAATATACCAAAAGGCTCATGGGTCAAGATAAGGACAGTTTAATAAAGCAAAAGCAAAGGTTGCACACAAAAGCAAAGGAAAACAAAAGATTTTATTCCCTACTTCCCATCAGCAAGTGATGTCTGGCCACTTCCCAGGAAGCAGGGCTTCAATACACATAGCAGTTGCTCCAGAAGACAAACGTAAATAATGAATGCCCCCCAGCAGCACAGGGGGACAGGGAATGGGGGTTGCAGTTAGTTCATCACAAGCTGTTTCTGCTGCTCCTTCCTCCTCAGGGGGAGGACTCCTCACAATCTTCCCCTGCTCCAGCGTGGGGTCCCTCCCATGGGAGACAGTCCTCCACAAACTTTTCCAATGTGAGTCTTTCCCACAGGCTGCTGTTCTTCACAAACTGCTCCAGTGTGGGTCCCCCGTGCGGTCACAAGTCCTGCCAGCAAACCTGCTCTACTGTGGGCTCCTCTCTCGATGGGTCCACAGGTCCTGCCAGGAGCCTGCTCCAGCACGGGGTTCCCATGGGGTCACAGCCTCCTTTGGGCATCCACCTGCTTCAGCGTGTGGTCTTACCCGGGCTGCAGGTGGATATCTGCTCCACTGTGGACTTCCATGGGCTGCTGGGGCACAGCCTGCCTCACCATGGTCTTCCTCACGGGCTGCAGGGGAATCTCTGCTCCAGCTCCTGGAGCACCTCCTCCCCCTCCTTCTTCACTGACCTTGGTGTCTGCAGGGCTGTTTCTCTCACATATTCTCACTCCTCTCTCCGGCTGCAGTTTCTGTTGCTCAGCAGGGGGGGGGTGTCCCCCTTCTTAAATATGTTGTCACAGAGGCACTACCACTGTCACTGATGGGCTTGGCCTTGGCCAGCAGTGGGTCTGTCTTGGAGCCGGCTGGCATTGGCTCTGTCTGACACAGGGGAAGCTTCTAGCAGCTTCTCACAGAAGCCAGCCCTGTGCCCCCCCACTACCAAAACCTTGCCATGCAAACCCAATACAGCTGTACACTTTAGGGAGGGCACTCCTGTAATCCTCCTCATTCTTAAAGGAAACCAACAGTGGCAAGAAAGGTGCCCTCACATTTCCACAAAGCTTCACATCGGCTATGCACAACGCTGACAATATAGGGAGTTACATGCGATGCAGTAACGAGCTGGCTGCTCAGCCTTACACTGCTCATGGACCTGTACCCTCCTCGACAGCTAGCCCAGGAGCTAGTCCAGCCTTTGCTGAACTCATCACAACTGCTCCTGTGATCACCCTTAAAATGCTCCCACTGACACTGAGAAGCCTGCTTGCCCCTGCTTTGCAGATGAGAAGTGACGATAAAGCCATGACTATGAAGTAAAGCGAGGACTCAGCCACAGGCTTGGGTCATCTCACTGAAAAAGCTTTAAGTTGATGCTTCACACCTCTGATATCCTAGAGAAAGAGCTTGTTATTGCAACTGAACTGACAAAACCAGTTTCTGCATCTTACCTCAACCAGTAAAAAGTGCAATTCCCCGTAGTCTCTCAGCAGTAGACTCAGTTGTGGTTGTTCTCAGCATCCTTACTCCATGTGCATCTAGCTGTTTGTCCCTACCATCCACCTTGTCCCCCAGGGATAATAATCTGATTCATGCACTAAACTGATCTGAGTTTTAAAATAACAAAAAATGGCAGAAGATGTCAGCAGCAGAGAATCTGCAAGTGCAGAATCCCAGCAACTACGCTGCACCCGATTCCCACTAACTGTAACAGGCCCATACAGAAGGTAGATGGCAACGTAGGCAAAGATCACACATTGAACGCAGCAGTATGTTGCTTACACACGGTACTTCGACATGGTGCTCTCATGCCAAAAACAAACAAAAGATTACACACTGCTGAAGCTTTCATTCAGTGCTGGACGTGATTTTGAACACATTCATTTTCCTGTGGACCCGATGCAGTCCGCGCTAAGTCAGCATGAGGATTCTCAGAAGTTTCCGTATGCTTTGGGTCAGACCCTACAAGCTGACAGGTTCACTTGTAAACACAAGATTTCATGGAATCATCTATATTACAAAATGATGCTACAGGATTTCATTTTGCATGTGGGCCCTGTGCTTTTTGGTTTTTTACAAACACACATTTTAACTTGAGTATTGCCTCAGTTTTTGTCTTACAGAAGAGGCATGGATTTATAACACTGAATGCCTATTATCCTATTCTTATTTGCTCTTAGAAAGAAGTAGTAACCCTTTCCATAATAGCAGGCAGTGGTTGTATTAACAACAACTAAGCAAAGAGGAGTACACCATCAACAGGAAATAAAAACTGCTATTAAGTACAATAATGCCATAGACTGGGTAACACATGAGCTGAAGCTGACTTCTGCATGATTTCTACCTTCAGAAATTTCTGCTGATTTCTGCCTTCAAAACCACAAATACAAAGTAGCAACCACTGTCAAAAAGCACTCTCTTTTTCTGTGTAAGTTCTATAAAAGCCTTTCTCCTGAGAGTTACAGAAAGAAAAGCATGGCCAAGCAAGATATTCCTACAGAGCAGACTTACCTAAAGAAACACAAGTATCAGAATACTCTTAAAGGATGCTTGCCAGGGATTACCTCACTTTACCAGCCTATTTTCTAAGTCACCCAAAAAAGGCCACCACAGCCCAGCACTGAAGGTCAACAGGCTATTTCAGACCAACAGTGCCATGACTGTCAGAGACATGGGCACTGGCAGTCCGTCTTTTTCCCTCTTGAATACTTGCTCCAATTTTAGCTCAGGCACAGAAGCCAGAGAAGCTGCCTGTCTCTCAAGGCAACACCCTGCTTAATTCATTTAGGAGTCTATTGGCAGGACTTGGCACTTCCCACTGCACACAGAAACCCAGACCTCCTGGGTGCCAGGATAGAGTGAAAGAACTTGCCGTATTCAGCACTGTATGCACTGAGGGCATAGCAGGCAGTTTTCACGTGCTACGCTAGGTCTGCCTCTGTGCCTCTGAACTATTTTAGAGAGAAGCCTCACACAGAGGCTTTGCAGCAACCAAGTCCCAAGATAACAAAGGCATAAAGTGAGAAGGCATCAGGAGAAAATGACCCTTACTCCTTCTTATTCTATGGTTGCAGGAACAAGCTCTGACCTTCCAGCCAGAAACAGAAAGAAGTCTGCCCCCAGAGACCCCAGCACTGCTGGGGCATCTGATCAGGCTCTCACAGGGCTGATGACAAATGCCAGGTGAATGCCCTCCATTAGGATCACTGTTAAACACATCTCCCCTGAGCAGTACTTTAAGATTCTCAGGTCAGTTCTGCTAAAGCTGCCTTAAACCCCAGATGTCCATAGCAAGTAGGGAAGGCAACCCAAATCAGAATAAATAAATAACTGTAAAGCTTTGGAGGAGAGCAGAAGAGGTGCTTCTTTATATTAATGACACCTCCCCAGTTCTCCACCATTAACCCTGCTAATGGCTTTACATTCCTGTTGATCATAAACACTGAATATGGGATCGAAGGATAAATTATCTGATGCCCCAGACACTTGAGATAAAAGACCAAAAAAAAGAATATGAGCTGTGCTCAGTTAAGAGCTGTGCTTGATACCTCTTTAAAAGGGAATCACAAGTCACTACTATTTTCTTGGGGCAGGGGGCGGAGAGGTAGATGAATGAGAAATAAACCCCCCCATTCCTCACAGTTGCTGGATGAAAGAGCAGCCAATAGTGAGCAGGGCCAGCTCCTCCACCCATCGGGGCACCTATGCTAGCTCACCACCAAGAGGTGTGTCCTTGCATGTCTGGAAAAAAGTCTGGCAGGCAGCAAGCTTCCCTCTATGCTCCCCTGGCTGTTGGACAGCAAGGAACTGTGCATGACCTGGCAGTGTATTAAACAAGTGTCTTTAATATTGCAAAGCTGATCTGAACACAGCGTGATACTTAATAGCGTGGGTTGATCTCTAATGAAGAGTGGTTGCTAGAGAAACCACTTAAAAGCCTGCTTTAAAATATTTGCCACATACTCAAAAGCCAGAATAATTTCCTGCTGTCACATTACAACAGCTCTTCAAAGGTCATTAGGAATATTCTTTAATCATTAAGATAGAAATATGCTTGTGGTTCCTCTCAGCAGACAGATGACTGAATTCTGATCTGGGATATTATCTTTGTAAAACTGAAGTCACGTCACTGAAACAAAATCAGCTGTGCTACTGCGCAGCCATTCCAGAGATCAGATTTTTCAGCTACGTATTTCTAATACAAAGTTACCACGTCTGACATCCTAATGTTTTGAAGTATCACAACTTCTAACTTACAATACTTCACAATGGTTCAAGTTCAAGGACAAATTCAATTTGCACAGCTAAAATGCTGTAAATGGAGAATGCCAAAGGCACAATGTGGAGGGCTAGGAACATTCTCTTCTAGCTCACTTTTTCCTGCATTTAAGAGGACAGATTCTTCACTAGGGGCATAAAAAGCTCAGGAAAAGCCTTTTTTCTGTTCCCAGATAAACTGCCTGAATACTCAAAAGCCATTTAAAGTTTCAGGATAAACAAAACTACCATTTTTTTTTATTTTCAGAAAACATGGTATACTGAGTCTGGCTGGGATGTAGTTAACTTTCCCCATAGTAGCCCTCATGGTGCTGTGCTTTGTATTTGTAGCTAGAGTAGTGTTGAAAACACACTGCTCACTGAGGAGGGGAAGTGATAGAGCAACTTGGTAGGTACCTGGTGGCCAGCCAAGATTAACCCACCACAACTGGGATCACTAAGTACAGAAACCTGACTTTTGTTTTAATGACTACAGCTAATCCTCTAGGCATGCTTTTGATCTGACTGTCCCAGAAAGTGTACAGTGTTTAGATACAGGAGTTTATTTTCCATCTTTACTGGGACAGAAGCACGCCATGTCATCTGAATTGAGAGGAGTCCTGTGGCAACAGATGTGCAGCTGACTCCTGTCTTTCCTATGAAAGAGAACTGGTTTAGAGTGAGCAGTTTGATCTGGGTGCTCCTGTGAATCTGCTCAAGTTGCACAATAACCGTCCTGTTTCAGAATGCCTTCTGTCTCTGTGTAAGTCATGGGTGCCAAATGAGACAGAAACTTCTTGAGTAAGGTAACAAGAGGAAATGAGACTATCATATCCTAAAGTCTAAGCACACAAGGGAAGTCACATCACCCATAAAAATATAGAGGATGAGTTTGTGAATTAGCCATTGTGCATCATTTGAACAGTGCCAAAAATAATACGGTTTCACTTTTCTGTTTCTTGTTTCTACTCAGAACGCTTATTAGCTTTCTTAGTCATGTTTCAATGTTAACACTATTATTATTTATGCAAGGGCAATACCTGGAAGGAGTGCCAAAAAGCGCATTTCCCTGGAAGAAGGAAGCTGCTTTTCACCCACACCCCGAGGACTGTGTGCAGTCCTTTTCAGCAAGGAGAAGCATGGCTGCTCCACCAGGGTGGGCAGGCTGCGGATAAGGGTGATGGTGAGGCAGGCAGGGACCTCACTGACAGCCTCAGGGCACCCGAACAAGGAGTTCCAGGCCAGCTGGTGACAGCAACAGGGGTCAGCCATGGTCCAAGGACCACCAAGCCTGACCATAGAGACAAGACGGGTCTGAGGTCAAGCCAGGAAGTTACATTAGCCAGGGAAGCCCAGGATCAGTGAGGTACATGGCCAGGCACAGGCATGCCTACAGCATAGTTCAGGCAAGGGCCTGGGCTTAAATTTGGTTCCTGAGCCAAGGGACAGAGATCTTCGATAAGGTTTCCTGCAGCTCCTTTCCCAGCACCAAGGTCGGTGTTGACAGCCATGCTGTGCCAGGGCTGGCCATGAGCGCAGGCAGCCAAATGCCCACGGCAGGGGTAGAGCCTGTGGAGCTTCTCGGCGCATTTAGGGTCTGAGAGCAGCCATGCATGCCTTTCCCACATTAGCTCACCTGATTTTGAAGGGCTGCCTTTGAAGTGTGCCATGAAAAATGATAGCTGTTGCCAATTATTTGAAGGTCAGTGTTAAAAGGATGGCTTCACCACACCCATGGGATGTTTTCTGGTCTCTTCTGATCTGCTAGCAAACCTAGAGAGTACAGAGAGATAATTAGCTAGGAGTGTACCATAGGGAACAAATCTTCACTTCAGAGGATAGGAAGCATGGTGAAAAAGTAACTTTTTCCACTTGTAATGTCAGGCATTGCAGAGCACGTCGTGCTGCTAATAAAAGCAGCGTGTTCAGAACCAGTTTGCTCTGCATTTCTAGCTTGATCTGAGATCTAATACATGGAGATTACAATGGACATTTCTTTTCCACCCACCCAAGAATCACAGCTGCTGTGTGTCCAGTTACAACAGTGGGCAGGACAGCATGCTAGCACACTGGCAGCCGATCTCTCCCTGCCCCGGGTAGTTTGGTTTGTTTTCCAGTCACATGAGACAGTCAATTAAGGTTTTAGAATCCGAAGATGGAAGCATGCAGGAAAGAACAATGAGTAAAAAAGGGAAAATAGGTAGCAGGACAGAAATAATGAGAAAAAAAAATGCAAATTGTGAAGGAAAAGGAGAACAAAATAAAGCAGAACGGGCAGCAGGAGAGGGAAAGGTCAGGAACATGATGGAGAAGCAAAACCAGAGGCAGTGAGACAGAAAAGAGCAAGAAAAATAATATTGCAGGAGCCAAAATTCCTTGTTAGGAGAGCTGGAATCTAGAAAATTTAACTCATCCTTTAGGGAAAAAAAATGCAAGGGGAAAGTCCAAATTAACTGTTTGTAGTCGAAAACAAATGTTTCATAGTACAAGTACTTGCCCTTCCTGTTTGTGAATTTTTTTGCCTCCTGTCCTCCAAGTGCGGTCAGAGGCCCCTCAAAGTACCAAGTGCTGCACCGTGGCCTATCCCCCCTGCCCTGCTCCCCCACCTATTCCCCTGTGGATCCTTGCCGTTGTGCCCTGGCCTCATCTTCAAGCCTGCTGCCTTCTCACAAAGCTCTTCTTACGCCTGCTGCCTCTTTTCTCCTGCCACCTCGAATTCCTGCTGTGGCCTCTTCAGCTGCCTTGCACTTACTTTCCAAAACCCTGTAAATATAAGAGCAGTTCCACTGCACATAAAGGCTCATCATGAAACATTTATAATTTCCATGCTGGCCTTCACTGCAAACTATCTAGGGCAGAAATTGCCTCTCAGCACTTGTGCCTAATAGCATAGAGGTTCCTGACACTTCTGGGAAGCCCCTGCTGGTACTGCTCGGTGAACAGCAGTACCTGGTTTACAGGGTAACGTACAGTTTTCATTCTCAATAAATCACTGGGCTAGTTTGGATACAATTCTGTATGGATCACTTCTGCTCAGGGGAACTGCCGCTCTTTACCTCATGCCAGGGGAGCTGGTTTCCACGGAGCATTGTTTTTCCTTTGTCTCACTGAGGACAAACAGGAACCAGGGAACAACCTGCAGTGACAGATGACAGCATTGCTATCCCCAAAAGACTCACAGGGTCAAATTCCATTCTAAATGCTGAGTGGGACACCACACATCTGGAAACCAGAACAATCTGGTAGGTGCTACCATGCTTACCTACCTAACCCCTTCTCCTACAAGTAGACCCGTCCAGTGAGAGCTCTGAGGGGTTTTCTTGGTGCTTTTCTGGCCAGAAGCCAATGGATTTTGCAGTCAAGGCACATTGTGCTGTGGGCACTAGGACTGCTTAGCTGTCCCCTACTGAATACAAAAGGGAGGCAGCTGACATCAAGCTTTGCTTGGAACACAGTAAAGATGACATTGCAGCGGATAATAAATATTAATGGCAGGTTTGACAGATAAAGGATGCCACCTAATAACAGCACTAGATGTGGATACATAGGTCCAAGTTTTTAAGAATCTGTACTCACAGTCAGGAGACCGGAGAACTTGGTTTCCTGAAATATTGGTGCCTTTGTAAAGTCCCTAGTTGGGAAACTGAAATCATCAGTCTGTAAACGTACAGGTCCAGTATCCCATTTTACAGGGCTTTTTATAAGGTAACGTCAATCACAAAGAAAGGTTAGAGGAGATAATACTCTTGAAATTTAAACAAACCAACCCCCCCAACTTCCTTACCTCACAAATATCTGGGATAAACTTGACAGTGAGCTCTTTAAGCTCCTATGGAAACTACATCGCCCGCACTTTTCAGGTTTCTGTTTTCAAGTACTCTTGTCTCTAGTGGACAGCAAGAGGTCAATGGGAAGGTGTGTTTCAAAGGCTTTTGTAATTAGAGTCATCTGATTTGCCAAATTGCGTCAAAGGTCAAAGACTGTGTCAGTAGCACAGCGCCACGCAAATGATCTCTTTAAACTGCCATTTGGACACGGGTCAAACAAGAAGGAGGCGGCAGGGCTTTTTTCATAGAAACAGCCGCCTCGGAGCAGCACGCTCAACTGTACGTTAAATCTATTGCCGTATTTTTCCTGAACAACATGAACACTTTTTTTCTAAGGCCCTCTTGAGAAGCCCATGGGCCGTAGCTGCAGACACCGCCTGCCTGTCCTTGCAGTCGGCCTTGCCGCCTAGCCGGCGCCTTCGCCTCGGCCACGGCCATATCGGTCTCCGTCTCCCTCCTCCTCCTCCTCCTCCTCCGGTCCCTCGCCCCTGCGAGGGGGAGGAGGCAGACAAGAGCCGCCTCCGCTGGAAAGGCACGGCGAGAAGGCAGGCGCGGGGCCGCCACAGCACCCCCGGCAAGAGCCGCCTCAGGGCCTCGCTCTCCCCCGGCCCGCCGGCTGCCGGCCTCCCCTGCTGCGCCCGGCGCCGCCCC
The DNA here is from genome assembly GCF_964188355.1 of Buteo buteo. Lineage (NCBI taxonomy): Eukaryota > Metazoa > Chordata > Aves > Accipitriformes > Accipitridae > Buteo > Buteo buteo. Next base: position 67,735,850 of record NC_134171.1, on the reverse strand, counting down.
CCCGGGCCCCTGGCGGCTGTCCCCTCACGGCCAACGGCCAACGGCCAACGGCCAACGGCGGGGCGGGGCGGGGGCGGGGGGGGAGGCTCGGCCGCCGCGGCGGCCGCCATTGGGGACGGCGGGGGGGGCAGGGCTGCGGCGGGACGGCCCCCGCCGCCGCCCGATTGGCCCGGCGGGCTCCGACCGGTCGGCGGGGCGGGGCCGGGGGAAAAGGCAGCGGGCGGCAGCGGGGCCCCGCGGCTCGGCGGCTTTGGTCGGGGGAAGCGGCGCTCTCGAACCGCTGGGGCGCAGCTCGCCGCCGCCGGCTCTCCGGGCGCGGAGGCAGGTAGGGGCCGCCGCGCCCTCGGACTGGTCCCCCGAGGCGACGTTTAGTTGCCGGGGCCCCTTCACGGCCCAGTCTGCCCGGGGCCTGGGGTGAGGGGGAGCGGGGTGGGGATCCAGGGCTCAGAAACTTCTCTCCCCGCTCGCCCGTTGCGGCGAGGGGAGCGGGATGGGCGCGCAGGGCTCCGGGCGGCGGCTGGGGGGCCGGGCCGCGGGGCGGGGGCAGCGAGCCTGCCCTGGGGAGGAGGCGTGCTCCGCTCCCGCTTACCGACACCGGTCCCTTCCACCGGCGGCGGCGGCAGGTGCAGCCCCCGGAGCCTCGGCGGGGGAAGGCCGGCAGCCCAGCTGCGGAGGGAACGGCGGGCGGGAGGGAGGAAACCAACGGACACCGTCGGTCTCCGGGGAGGGGCGGCGGCCGGGCCTGGGTCCCCCCGCGCGCGCTCTCGCCGTTAGGCCGCGCGCCGGTGGGGCAGGAAGGCGGCAGAGGAGCCGTGAGGGGCGGCCGGCGGCCTGCCCGGTCGCTCTGCCGACCCCCTCACCGCGGCCGGGGGGGAGAAGACTGCAGCAGAGACGCCTCTGCCATCGTGGAGGGGCTTGCGAGGAGGGATCGGTGCCGGTCGCAGCGGTTTTTCCTCAGAGGCTCGAAGGGCGCTGCCCAGCGTAGCTGCACGGCTTTTGTAGGCGTAGAATAAACCCGTCCTAGCCCAGTCGGTCGGTCGTGTAGAAATTCGTAAATCGGCAGCAGAAACCTCTTTAAATTGCTGCCGTCTGCGCAGTTTGCTGTCCAGGCAGGGGGTGAGATTATTTTGTCACACATTTAAAAACCCCTCTTTTTAAAGACGAGCTTAAGGTACAGAAGCATACAGTACGGCCCACAGCTGTGGGGTTTGGAAAGCATGCAAGGCAAGAGTTTTGGATTTCTTTTTAAATACGTTGAATCCCCTGGGGCTGCAGGCATGCCTTCTCTTTCTTCCGGGTTTCTTTTTTTTCCCCTTTTCTTCTCGCGGTCTGGAAAATTTCCATCTGCCAAGAAGCAGCCAGCCTGTAATAGGGGCACAATGCATGTTGAACTACAGTTTAATCGTTCACTTTGTTCGCTTTAAGCTTTGTATTTCCGTGTCTGTCTGCAGCAACTATTTCTTTAAGTTAAATGTGTACAGATTAACACGATCAGATGGAGCACCTCAAAACAGATTTCCATTGACAACTGTCCATCTTGGACTTTGGCTTTAACACCAGTGTCCCCTTTTAAAGAACTCGGCCTTGTTTTGCCCAGATAGGCTTGCCCTCTGTTTGCAAACGTATCAGTTAGGAAAGCACAGACTGTTTTATATCCAACTGAAAGCATAACTATTTAGATCACAGAAACTAAAGATCAGGTTCCTACTCCTGACTTACAGAGACACTTGAAAAGCAAAACCATTGTCAGTATTTATACTTGCCTGGAAAAAAAGGCCTTTTGAGAATTGAATTTGATAGGGAACAAACGCATTGATTAGCTTGGGATTTTGGATTAATCCTCTGATTCATGCTGTGGATACCAGGAAATCTAAATATAGCTAACATTTCATGTCCTCCTTTCAAGCTGACAGAAGTGAAACCAAGTGTGGGTTTTGATAATTGGCAGGCTTTCAATTTGGTCATGCTGTGTTTCACAGAAGGAAGCTAACATACTGTTGTTATGAGTTGAGGGTAACAGAAAAGAAAAAGCAACTCAAGAAAGTAAATCTGTTTTTAAATACCTCTAAGTATACTGAAATAAGGGTGTGATGTTGCTGTCACCCCACAATAAAATGGAAAATATTAAAATTTCAAGTGTTTGGTTCCACTCACCTGGTGGCCTAGCCCACATTCATCTGGTGCAACAACAGTGATGCCCAGCACGTTCGGCCTTTTGCCAAGTTGACAGTTACTCACTAAGTGCTAAGTAAAGAAACCTTTCTTCATCTAAGAATTGCATGAAAGGTAAACCAAGAGCTTCTAAAGCAACATTCTTTGAGCTGTGAAGAATAAGTTTAATGGCAGCCTCCAGAAAGCTCATGTCACAGCCATTGTCTACTGAAGCAGCCACTTAGTAAGTTACCTTTGACTGTGTGTTTTTGCAAGCACCCAGATTTTGTTTAGTAATTTAAAATGTAGTTTTAACAAATATTTCAGATCTACAGATGCAATTATGATTGGCATGGGGAAAGTACAATGGCAAGGCACTCCAGCCCAGAATTACAGCGTCTCTGGGGTACATGTATTGCTCTTTGCTGCTTGATTATGTCAGACCACCCTGCTGTCTTTTTTTTTGGCATTCACTGTTAATCCCTTTATTATGGCATATAATACCTTTCACTCATAATTTTGGTCTCAGCAAACTTTGAGCAATCAAGTTAGAAATCCCTCACTTAAAATTTAGTGTGGTTAGTTACAGTGATCTAATGGTCCAGTTCAAATTACTCTGGTGTAACAGCATGAGCTTACTACAGACTGCATCCCAGCCTATTGGATTTTCATCAAGTTGGGCATTACTCTACAAAAGGTTAAATAAGCCAAGCTTTCTACATTTTTCATCATGCTAGGTGAATCATCAGTAGTGAATTTTTATCTGTGCTGAGCCAAGCGGTGTGTTTACTTTATCTGGGCTGGAAAAGAGATCTGAGAAGCCAGTAAAAGATCTTGCTTGCCAGTGTTAGCCAAGGGAGCTCAGTTTATGGCTAGGTGACAGAGAACTTCAGGCCAGACAAAACAGCAAAGAGCTGCATGGTTTTTTTTTGTGGGGACGTTTGTGTGTGCAATTGTGTATGTCCATGGATACACTCTTAGTGGTCGTTCTTAGACTGCCTAAGAAAATCACAATTCATTTCACAGGTCTGTGTTGAAAAGTATTGTTCAAGTCCTCAATAAATGTGACAGAACCAAATATCATGTGCAGATGAAAAAACTCTTTAAAATCGAAGCAAATACATTTCTCCCACCTTTCCCCCTGGGAGCCACAGTGCAAATGTTTCAGCAGTTGTTTGGAGAGCATGCATTGAACATGCTCATTTTCATGACCTTACCTCATATTTTCACATATTTATATTTTAGCTGACATGGAGCAAAGTCACCACTCTCATTTGCTCCATCACAACTTCTTCAACCTTTGAAAATTCAGGATATCACTATGCAGGTGGCCAGCAGAAATGCCTTGCCTTGATATATCTGCAGTACTCCCAATTTGATGTGGTCTGGTCTGTGTAGGATTGTTTCTCAGTGAGTCATGCAGATGGCTCTGTAGTTTCTTCTAGGCAGTGCTGTACTATGCATGATTAGCGGGCTCCGAGGGTGACATTGTTTCCTGAATGATGTAACTGAAAATTCCTCTTCCTGTGCTTCTTGTTTCCTGATCAGTTTTCTTTTTGTTCTCGAAGACATTCCAGCAGCTGCATATCTTTTCTTCCTGATCTTTTATTCCTACGAATCTCTGTGAAGACAAGTTATGTCAACAGCTACTTTAATTAATTTGGTACGAAACGGAGGGTATCAAGTAAGAAGGAGAGCCGTGCTGACGTCCCGCCTCTTGCAAGACGAGAAGCGTCCGACAGCCACCTGCTACAGCTCCACCTCTGAGCGCCGTGCTTCCCGCTTTGATCCAGACGGGAGCGGGCGACCTACCACATGGGACACCTTTGGCATCTGGGACAATCGCATTGACGAACCTATTCTCCTCCCACCAAGCATAAAATATGGGAAGCCAATTCCAAAAGTCAGCCTGGCCAACGTGGGCTGCGCTAGCCATATTGGGAAGCGTAAGGAAAATGAAGACCGGTTTGATTATGCTCAGCTGACAGAGGATATCCTATACTTTGCAGTATATGATGGACATGGCGGGGCAGCAGCAGCAGACTTCTGTGATAAGTACATGGAAAAATATATTAAGTAAGTGTGCATCAGGTGAATGTGTATCAAATGAATTACAGTAAAGATTCCTTCCTTAGGACTGAAAGGGAACCGGTGGGTCATACATTGTCACTAATCCTCCTAGATTATATAGCCACCTAGCCCAACGGGACAGCAGGAACACTGGACTGGAACAGTCCATTACGACAGACACGCCTATTCTGTATGGTGCCTGCCCCATTGAGGCAAGCTGGCAAAGACGAGAGAGGAAAATACGATTGTACCCACCTTCCAGGAAAGGACTGGGAACACAGAATTGACTGTTTTCAGATGGGGTCACTGTGATCGCTGACCTATGGCTTGCTTACACTCTTCTGTATCTCTGTGTCACATCCCTGGGTCTTGGAAGAGGAATTCTATTTGCAGAATTACAGGATTATGCTGCCAGTGCAGGTCATTAGTAAAATCATATTGCCTTTTCACTGAAATCCAGCATTATTCAATGCATGCAGGGAGGAGATAAGGCTATGGAAGAGATTGATCAAGATGTGTATTTCTTGGAAAGAAGTTTAATTTTTTTTGTTTGCTTGTTTGTTTCCAGAGAATTTCTTGCTGAGGAGGAGAACTTGGAAAATGTTTTGAACAAAGCTTTTCTAGAAATAAACAAAGCATATGAAAGGCATGCTCATCTGTCTGCTGATGGTAGGTAAAAAAATATTCTACTTGTATGAGTGTGGAGAATAAGGTTTTTCTTATTTGCTCAGTTGTTTTTTAGTGAAATGTCCAGAAAAATACTTGAAAACTGTTTTATTTAACATAGGATTTTGCTCTGATCACTTATGGCAAATGAAACAGTTGTGCTTTACCTCCTTAAAATGAAAAAGCTGTAAAAAGTCTCAGTCAAATTTACTGGGGGAGTTATTAGTCTGAATGTTAGCATAATCATCAATGAATTCCTCTTAACATGATTCTGTCAAGGAAAGTGTCAAGTTAGCAAAGAGCTATTTAGATAAGCAAGGAGCCTAACTTCATTGTGCAAGAAACCTGGGGGGGGTGGTGGTTTGGGGTTTTTGGTGGTTTGGTTTTGTTTTGGGTTTTTGTTTGTTTGTGGTTTGTTGTTTGTTTTTTTTTTTAAAGCTGTTATTCCTATGCGTTAAAAGCAACAGTGTCAAAAGTTCCCCTTTCTAACTTGGCTGCTGCACCTGAGGAGGAGCGTAAGCCAAAATTAATACAATTGATAACTGCTCCTGCACAAACAGAATCACAGGAGTAGCGGAGCATGAAAGGGAAAAAAGCAGTGAAGAGGAAAACGAGGTTGGCTGTGGTAAAGTTAGCACCAGCCCTTTTAGACTCAGTAGTTCTGGCTGTTAATCAAGTTCTTGTATACCTGTCTAGCGACTAAGTACATCTGAAGTTCCAGTTCCAGCAACTCGAGGTTATAGAGATTATGGAGAGTAAATTGGGAAGGAGATAGAGGTCCCCATCCCAGTTTTGTCACAGGAGTTTCCTCAGCCATGAGATAGAATTTTAAGAGTCGGTTTGGCCAATCTTATAAAAAAAACCCCAACAAACCAAACCCAATTAAAAAAAAACAAAAAACAACAAAAACCTGTCCCATTGCTGGTGCAGGTGATGGCAAAATGACTGAGGTAGTTTCAGAAGAACAAAAACTGTAAATGTATTCTCTCCCAGAAGGACTTGAAACGAACAAGCCCTCTAGGGACTGAAGTGATACTGTATTCTCAAGCTACTTTTCTTAAGAAATGAATGAATACAATCAAGTAATGGAGTGGCTTACTGCACTTTAACTGCTAGATAAATCTAGGTAGACTCAAATATTTCCTTGCAGAACAGGTAGCCTGACTGTTGCAGCACTATGAGGGATACACACCTTTCCTCCTACCTGATACAAGCTAAGGTATCAGGAAAAAAGTCTTAAGTCCTGAAATGCAGTCCTTAAAAAAGGGAGATTAAATCTATAAAGCTCATTTCCCCATTATATCCCCCCCTTTTTTTTTTAATATCGAAAGCCTTTAAAAAAAAAGATATGGTAAAAAAGTCCAGAGTCACTTTTGACCTACGCGGTAAATTTTAACTGAGCTCATGAGAGACACATCAGTAGAACAGATGTGCTTTTCATCCAAGAGCCTCCTTGAAAATTGTTCTCTTAAAAGCCCGCATTCAAGAAAACATCTGAATACAGGCTTATGTGCTTTCCTGGATCAGGACCTTTCATTTTCACTAACATGAAGATCTGTTATATTTGTCCCCCTCCCCGCCCCTTGTTAGTAGGACAGCTCTTGGTTTGGCTCATTGAAGTGACCTCTGTTAAGTGTCAGAGCAGCTCCCTGAGGAGAAGGATTGGGAACTGTACTTGGCATATTATTCTGCTATTCTGCAAACGGTTTCCGATTATAACATTTCGTACATGAGACTTACGGAACTGTGTGACACAATATTTGACAGACAAGTTGTGCAGCAAGCTGAGCACTTTGGAACCGCATATAGGATTTTTTTCATATCATTTAACTAACTGGTGCTGCTTAATGAAATATAATGCAAATGCCAGCAAATTTACGTAACAGTTACCAAGATACTGGACAAACCCTCTTCATTAAAAAGCATGAAGTCAAGCAAAATAGAGGGCAAAAGTGTTGTCAGACATCCACAGGGCCCACACTCTGGCAAGCACTCAGTGTTTCTCAGGTAGGCTAGGCACCTGCAAGCTCTTGCAGGAGCCAGTGGGATCCAAAAGTGCCCAGCTCTCTGCTCTTGACTGGTTGCCCAGCTGAAAATCAAGATATAAGGCAGAGTGGAGTAACAAGGTGCAAAGGGATTTCTGAACAAATTAAACTTTTTGCATATTTGTTGTTAGAATAATTCAATACTATGTTGACTGCTTGGTGTTGTTATTTTTGTTGTTGCTGCTGTTTTGAAAGTTACATAAAATTTCAATGCTTGGCATGTATCCTTGCTAGAAGCCTACTTCCAAACTGATTCAGTTTGCCAGCAAAATTTCTGATTAATTGTGGCTATTCTAGATGTGACAGTCAAAACTCTTGCTAAAGTATCTTGAAAATGGTGGCTGGTTGTGTAACATTGGGTATCTGGGATACACTGGACGTTCCCCAAGACTGACCTCCTTTTGAAACCTGGCCATAGCTGATGAAGTGGAAAATGATAGCTTAGTCTTGTTCAGTAGATAACCCTGCCAGGGTTTGCTCCTTTCACTGTGTCTGCAAAAAAACCAGTGCACGTTCAGGATGTTCAGGTTTTTGCCCTACTAACATACAACCAGCTTTGAAAATGTGTGCCTGGGTGTTTGAAGTAACATAAGTCCTGAGACAAATCCCTGTAGCCAAAATTGCATGGATATTGTTTGATGCATTGTTTATAGTACTATTTAAGGGGTAAAAACCTCATGTAATGGCACAAATTTAACAGGACTAGAGATGTGCCTTGTTGGAGCAGCTAGCTATGTTTTTAAGGGCACAGCCCTTTGTAGGTCACTTTACAACTACAGAATATTTGAAATTATAGGTGGAAAATACATAGCATAATAGTTTCTGTGAGCTTCCGATAAAAAAAAAAGTATGCGTATGAGTTCCAGGTACTGCTACTGTGTCTGGTGTGCAGTTCACTAGTACTGTTGGAGTGCTGTACTGGCCCTCTGGAGACTGGTCCAGTATCTGTACCTGTTGTTTCACACAAAAGCATAAGAAACTTGCTGTAGGCAGATCTGGGATAATTTGTCCTCCACCTAAATCCTTTCTAATAATTAATAGCTTAGAGATATGCCTGAGCTCTGAAGCATGGTGTTTGGTATCTCTTCAAAAACGCATTTTCATTCACTTCCATGCATTTAAATATATCCAGTCACTTTTAAATCACTGCTGAACTTAGGTATAGGACACAGTAAAGGAAACTCATGCCCAACAAACATGTTATTATCCACGGGACAACTGTTGACACAGATGGACAGAATTTTCTGATATTTTTGACCAGCCGTAAAAACTGAAATGTGAAGGCTGAATAGCTTTGCTCAGCAAGGACAGAAATAAGGAAGTGAATCATGTGCTTGAGGAAATTTGAGCACCTCTCTGGAGAAATGTAAGACAAACCCTCTCCTGGCCTAGTGCGGTCCTAGAAGGTACTGCTACTGCTTCTGTTCACTGAGATCCACTACTCAGAGAAAACAACATGGAGTCTTTCCATTGACTTCCACGTTCAGTGCATCCAACTCCAATCACATTGGCCACTCACTTCTGGAATAGCCACCTTAGTAAAACATAGCCAGGTATTAACTGATATATCTGTGTTTGAAAGGCACTTCTGGAAGCTTACTATGCTGAGCAAACAGCAAAAGTTATTTAAAATATCTAAATTTAAAAAGTAGTGGGTTTTGGTTTTGTTTTTTTTTTTAAGTTACCATTCAAACATATGAATTTTCTTTCTTTGAATATGTTAACCTGCAACACTGAGGAAAAGGGAGAGCTGCAGAAATTGTACTTAAACATTTCATAAATCTGCCGACATTACAAAGGCAGCCTTTTTATCCAAGGGCCCTGATTATTATCTAATGAAGTTAGAAGATACTAATTACAATATTAAAGGAGTGTTTATTATGCCTATTTTGCCGTGGGTCAGAACAATTCATATACTTCTATTCAGTGCCTTTAAGATGGCCCCATTTTATTTGGCACCGGTTTAAACTCCCCATTTTTGTGTAATATATAAAAATATATAAAAAAAAATAAATAAATTACCTTGAGGAAACAGATTGGGCCATATTCTGTACTGAAGATGTTCTTCTGAGTGGCCAGTCTTGCCATATATAAGGCAGCTGACCCTCTAGCACTGATAAAATTCTTTAGTTGATTTGTTGGTTGGTTACTTACCTCCATGGCGTGGGGGGGGGGGGGGGGTGTGTAGCTTTTATTTTGGCTGAATTTAAAGTGGTTTTGTCACACCGTTTTAGCAAGAAGGTGAGAATGGTGGCAATTCCCCAGAAATACCAAGGCTGATTTATCCGTGGCCAAAGATGCAAAGATGCATATGTAAACCTCAAAGTACTTCCTATACAACCTGCAAAAGAAAGTGCAGGCAAAACCAAGAGTGACCCCAGTTCTGCAGCTCTTATTCTTTCATCTCCAGTGTTGCAGGTTTATTTTGTTTGAACAAAGTCCCTGGGTGAATTTCCTATTTGCCTCTGTGTGCGTGTTATTTGTGGCAGACACTGTACCTGGTCAGCAGCTCTAGAACTGGAGGCCCTGGACACTATATGCTGGGCTTCAGTGGAAAGAGAGATCTGCTTAATTTTGTCCCAGGTGAAGGAGTCCGGCGGTTCCTAGCCTGGACTACTGGAAGGTTCCCACATCCTCTTTGTCACATTAGTTGACATGACTTGCAGTAGAAGTTGTCCAGTGAGTGTTAAGAACCTATTGAAAGATCTTAGTTTTATAGTGATATTGTTAGGAAAACAAAATAAACTCTTTAATTGTTAAAACCAATATATATGCTGATGCAACATATTTTGATATTATTAAATAACCTAGTAGCAGTTGTAGTAAAGCATTAGAAATGTTATCCCATCATCATTCCTGTGTTTTTGAGCTGTGCTAGAAATCACATAATGCTTGCAGTCTAGCTACATCCATGTTCTTGGACCCCTACCCAGATCATGAACTGGTTCCAAGGAAGAGAGTGTGAGCAGCATTTATTTTTCTAGGAGTGCTATTTAACTAATAAATGCATATTAATCTCAAGTCACTGTGACCATTGCTACAATTCTGGATAATATCTTGACTTGTTCTTTAGCACCATCCCTTGATTTTGTGACAGCAGCTCTTTGAGAGTTTGCACTTGAAAGATGCAGATTCACCTGAATGTCCAAATGTTTCCAGTCATTTATGAATTCAAGACTGTGGATCTTAACTTTTTCAGAAACTGCTTATGTTTGTCAGCATAGTTCCAAAACCAAGGAATGAAATGGGAGAGTAGTGGCGGTTCTGCATTAATTTTAACGTCTAAATAAAATGTATTTTCTGTGAAATAAAAAGGTAGATTTACGTAGGTTCTTCATTTCACTTCTTTTAACTGTTGGCTAAAACAGGTATTTTACTGGTTCTACTAAAATTTCTAATTGCACTGGTACTTGTTAGCATCTTACTTTCATAACGTGTCTCAAAGTGAGCCTGCGCTGGACTAGTCCTTGCTTCAAAGTAGAAACAGGATGTCAGTGCTTACCTGAATAGTCAGCAGCTACCAGCATCTAAAGTTTCGAGTATAGTAGCCTGCATGGCAGCCGTAACATAGTCCGAGGTTTGACCTAGGTCACCATGGTCGGTGTTCATGACTGACACATTGGTTAAGTGTATAGCTAAACCAAGTCCTCACTGCAGTAATAATACCTGTTTTAAATAATAACACAAGCTTAGACTGTTTTGTGAGTTTTCTTGTATTCATCAACTCACTGCTTTTGCTGCACAACAAGGCTCAATGCATCTTTCAGGGCTTTGTGCACTTCAATATACTCCCAACCCTGTTTTACTTACGGGGTGCTGAGACCTTGCAGGGTTGGGGAGAGAGATTGCCGAGATCCCAGAGCACTTGCGCTTCTGTTACCGCAGTAACACTGCATGTAGTTTGCTGGCAGCTGGTCAGAGATGGGGCTGGCTGGCATTCCTTGGGCTCAAATGCTCAGTCCTGTCTCAGATCCATCCTGCCTCCCTGGGGTCAGGGCTGCAGGGCCAGAGGTAGGAGTGCATATAGTTGTAGCTGAGCTCTGCAGAAGTGGTGGTGGAAAGATCGTTAACTCTTAGTCACGTGAAAACAGGATTGTAACTGGGGATTGTCATTCCTAAATTAGCCCAAAACTCCTCTTGAATTGGCTTGCTTTTAAAACCTGGAAAAACTGGAAAATCCCAGAATGCAGGAGACCTACAGAGGGCCTTTCAAGGGGATTTGCATTGGCTGTGAATGCAAATGGGTTCCAGGCAATAGCTTGTCCTGGCCAGACGTTTTACTGTAATAGCTCAAGTCAGCAGGAGTTACTGCTTTCCAGGCACCTCTCACTGGGTTACCTTTGTATAATTTGCAGGAAGGGAAGATACTAACTGTAAAATGGGACAGCTCCTTTCAAAAAGCAAACAAAAAAGGAAAGCTGGACAGTTCTGGCATTTCCTTCACTGCAGATAAAACTGCAGATTTTTTTCTGAAATAGGCAGATTCACATTTCTCCTTTTCAAGCACTTCTTTTTTTTTCCAGAGCATTGTAGAAATTGAAATGAGAAGCCGTTAAATTTACTTGCACCAGTTAATCTGGCTAAGTCCCTGAACACAGTCAGTCAGCTCAGCCTACTCCCTTACCTGTAAGAGAAGGAAGACAGCACCTAGGTTCTGTTTTGCCCTCTAGGCAGTCACTGTACACCCCTGTCAAGTGATCCCACCAGTGGCCAGGGCAGATTGCCTGGAGAGCCACTGGCCAGCTGACTGCATTGGTTTGCAGGCACAAGGCAAGGCAGAATTCAGCTTCACCTCTGCACTGGGACCTCCACCAAGTTGACGGGGTCTGAAGGGAGCAGCATCCCTTTCTGAAAAAAGCCAGCGGCCTGCTGGCTGAACACTTCCTCTCTTGCCAAGGCTGGGGGGAAGCAGAAGGAGATTGTAACAACTCTGACAGTAACGGGAGGATGCCACAGACTGATGTAAAGGAGTGATCTAGTGTTTCTCTTCTGGTGAACTACATAGGGGTACTGTACTCACTGTTACTCAATTGCCCACTTCACCACCTAAGAGAAGGGAAGAGCCACCAGCTTTATGGTGGGCTACCTGTGCAGTCACTGTGCCCAGGGATGAGGACAATAACCCTGTAACTTGAGGTGAGCTAGTGGGACAGAAAAACTATTTGCTACAGGCTGAAAGGAAGCCACTGTACCTTGTACCGCTTTTAGTCCACTTGCCCTGTTTGCATAGAGCCATGTTGTTGCACAGACATACTTACACTTTCCACTTCCTCTCTCTCCCCGCAGTCCTACATGCATGTGTGTTTGCTGTATTTTTTTTTTTATATGTAGATTTAGTTTAAACTTAAAAGCAGTTACTTACTGGTAATGTAGAGCACAAGTTGTCTTCATTTTACTGATTTAAACTGTTGCTGTTATAAATGGTCCCATGCTTCAAGGCAGTGCTAAAACCTCTCTCTTTGATATGACGTTTATAGCAACTCTGATGAACTCTGGGACCACTGCAACAGTGGCTCTGCTCCGGGATGGTATTGAGCTGGTTGTGGCAAGTGTGGGAGACAGTCGTGCCCTGCTGTGTCGAAAGGGAAAGGCCATGAAACTCACCATTGACCATACTCCAGAAAGAAAGGAGGAGAAGGACAGGTACCTGTCGGCTGATGATGTGGCTTCCCAGGGCACAGGCTTGGCCAGGATGTGCTTGTGTTCTGCTGTTGGGTTGGGCCTGGAAGAAAGCAGAGAGTTGAACATAACACCCTCAGACCACCTCTGAGCTGGCAGAAAGTGGCACAGCTCCAGTTAATTCATTTGGTTCCATTTAGAGGACTTGCATGAGCATAAATTGTCTTGGCAGTAAGGTCAGCATAGCTAGGACTTGGTACAGAGCCTAACCACATGGTTCAGACTTGTCCAAGACTGCCAAGTTCGAGCCAAGACCTGAAGAAATGCACTGTGCTTCCCAGGTCAGGGCTCAGCCCACCAAGCAACATCCCTTCTGTGGAGCCCTTCAAACAGCAAAAGCCAACCCTCAGTCTCCCACCTTACGTCCTCTGTACCCCATTCCGCATCAGTAGCTAGTGACAGAAATTGTAGATAGAGGCAGGGGTAATGGTGTGAAACAGTAACTCATATTTGCTTTTTCTTTTGTGCCTCTGGACAGGATTAGGAAGTGCGGTGGCTTCGTTGCCTGGAACAGTTTGGGACAACCTCATGTGAATGGGAGACTTGCAATGACGCGAAGCATAGGAGATTTGGATCTTAAAAACAGTGGTGTGATAGCCCAGCCAGAAACAAAAAGGGTTCAGGTAAAAAAAGGCCTGCTTAACAGGGACAGCAACATTCGGACTAAGGGGCATCACAGGTATTTGATGCAGGTGGCATTACCCACATGACATGTGCCCAGGTGAAGCCTGATGGCCAAGCATTGTCTTTTATTTGTGGTGAAGTAACCAGAGACCAATTCTAATTAAATCATTTCAGATTAACACTAACAGGACAGAAGAGAATCGGGCCCTGATACTAAATTCAACCAGATCAACTTCTAAATCCCATTTATCACAGTTACAATATAGGAGGAGGGAAGAAAGATAACACGTGGTATCCGTTACTGAAATACAAAGGTGTTAGTCTGTTTGGGGCTTGTGGTCAAATGAATAATTTTGAGGTTAATCCTGATACAAAACCATCCCTGGAACTAGGTGGGGTATGGATGGGCTGTCACCGCAAAAAGTAGAATACGTAGAGGCTTGCACACTTGGGAGGAAGGGAGGAGGAAAGAGCAATTGCATGCATCTTACTGTAGCTCTGTAGTTGTCTGGAAGACAAATTAACCACCTAGAAGGTATTCAGCACAGTTGCCTTCACTTCTGCAGGAAGGCTCTCCTCTCAGCTCATGTTCTGTTTGTTGCTTTTCCCCAGTGCACCTCCCAGGGCCTGGGGAACTTATATTCAGTTGGTCCTAATCAAACACCACCAACTAGGCCTGAGGGGTTTAGGGAGATGACCGCAGTGCTATCATGTCTTCCTTGAAATCCTCAGTTTATGGAAGCATTTTATTTACTGGGTGATGTACAGGCCTGGTCTTTTGCCCTCAGTGTATTCAGAGGGCTGCTTCCTAGAACTGAAAGCACCTTAAGACACTCTCCTCCAGTACAGGGAACACAGTCTGCGTGGCTGATAGATATACTCAAAGGTTCAAGGGGCAGCCTTTGGCTAGCCGGGGGTTTGCGGGTTCCAGTTGTCCTTGCACAGAAAGCAGGAGGGCACGCAGGACCCCCAGAAAAAGTGCTTTGCAACAGAGTATAAAAAAAAATGAAGGCAGCTAATTTGCCTTGCGGCACTCGCTCCATCATTGTGCATACTGTGTGCCTTTATTGCAGTTGCATCACGCAGATGACAGCTTCCTGGTCCTTACCACAGACGGTATTAATTTCATGGTGAACAGTCAGGAGATCTGCGACTTCATTAACCAGTGCCATGATCCTGCTGAAGCTGCCCATGTTGTTACTGAGCAGGTAATGCCAGGGCTTCTCTTGGCACTAAATACTTGTTGTTGTTTTTTGTTTGGTTTTTAAAAAATGAGTATACAACCACACATTCAAGTGAATTGAACTATGCTGTTTGAGACATTCACTAGTCCTGCCAGCTAGCCTTTTCTTTACCCTGGGTCTTGCAACATCCTTGCCAGGCATTATTTCAATTAACTTGCTTAGCTCATGATCCACTGAACTGCGTGGGACCGTAACTGCAGTTTATTCCTGTGCTGAATATGTCATCAGCATAGACAGAAATAGCCAGTTTCTCACTGGGGTTCTGGATGATGGCATATCCTATGGAAAGCTCTGGGGCATACCCAGAACGCAGCATCAGGGCTGGGAAGGGGCAAGGAAGTCTTGGGCCTCAGGGGCATGCTGTCCCATGTGGAGCCAGACACTTGTTACCTTTTCCAAGCATGATGATGATGCTGACAATTTGTTTCTTCTCTCAGGCAATGCAATTTGGCACTGAAGACAACAGCACAGTTGTCATAGTGCCATTTGGAGCGTGGGGAAAGTACAAAAGTGGTGAGATCAACTTCTCCTTCAGCCGCAGTTTTGCTTCCAGCGGGAGGTGGGCGTGAGGACCTGCTACAGCTATCTTTTCCTGCCATAATCTGGACACAGTGTGCTACAGGAGAACACATCCATCTGTTCATAGGTTGACTCGGTGTCTTGTCCATCTCTTCTGTTCCCAGTGTTACAGAAGATGCCACTGCTTCCTTGGTGCGTAATGCCCCATTGTTGCTTACGCCTGATCACATTTTGCTGCGTTTATTTATTCCAGTCAGCATTGTGGCAGCTATTTCTTTGGGTTTGTAGTCCCAGCAGCTCTGCACATCACTTTGTTCACATAGACAAGGCTCTGGGCTTTCACCTAAGGCTGGAGGTGTTGCACAATTTTTTCATACCTACTTGTATTACCCAGGACCCTTAGTTAACTGGCAGCTGCGTAAGTCTGAGTCTCTGAGCCACATGCTTGCTTCTTTGTACGTGGGGGAACAAACGCACAGTATTCTTGGGTAGACAGAAAGTGGGTTTGTTGTTGTCCTCTGCTGTGTAGCCACCAAAAACTCCCCTGTGCTTCAGGAGAAGCTGGTGAAAAACAAGGGAGAAGTTTCAGATGTGTTTAGGTTCTGATGCCAGTGGCATTTGGTGTAGCTGAACAACTTCTGAGACAGTGCTGCTTTGCAGGGCTTTGTGCTCTCACCACCATCATCTGTGATCCTGTATTTCCAAGGAGACAGAGCAGGCTGGAGCCATGTGCTGTTGGACAGAGGGGAACGTTTCTCCATTGGGTCTGAAGCCTGTATGGTCTCTGTGGACTACGCAGCAGCCCCTTGCACTGTCTTCTCTTTGGTGTGCCAGTGCTTGACAGGAGCACAGAGGAGGGAAAAAGCTGCACATTTTTGATATCCAGAGACTTTCATCAACTTGAATTTCTTTTTTTTTTCTTTTTTTTTAAAGAAAACCAGCTAATTTCAAAGAGTTTACTAATCAAGATTCTTTGGATGTGTACGACAGGAGAGTTTATTTCTTCATGAATATATGAGGATTTTCCTGCCCTCTGCTGAAGGTTTCTTTCAGTTAGTCATGATCTCCTGTGTCTCTTCATGGTATACAGGGAGCTGTAAAATGCCCGAAGCAAGCAAGCTAGAGAAAGGAGAGAGCATTATAATAACGTAAGGTAATTTTTATAAGTTTTGGGTATTGTTTCTCATAGGTGTCAGATATTCAGACACCAGAAGGTAGTTTTATACTTAAAGGAAGTGTTTCCAGTTCCTTTTCCAGAGGGAGTCTGCATCCAGTGAGGCATGGGGGGCCAGAGCTCTGAGCCAGCTCTTATCATTGCTGTGACATGGTCTGCAGGTGACATGTTGGCAGCAGGTGAAGATCTGTCCCAGCATGCCTCGTTCAGACCTCCTTCTTCCTCTGCTCCACATCAGGTATGCAGCTCCTGTGGCCCCCAAGTCACCCTGTTGCAATGAAATACAGGCAGAGAAGAATTGGGCTCTTCTCAGGCTTGCCACAATGTTTTTTGTTACATGGATGTTTCCAACAGCACAATTATAAAAACAAAACAAAACAGTGAAAGAGAAGTTGCCTGATACTAAATCACCTTGCAATAAGGAAAAATACTTCTGAGATGCCTGGCCTGATTCTCATTTTCCAGTGTGAAGTATGCATCTTCATTACTTTTAGCCCTTTCCTTTTAGCCCAGGGTTACACCTTAGGCAGTCATTCCATATGTTTTTCCTTGCCTCTGGTTGAAGGCCTAGCAGCACCCGGCAAAGCACAGTGTTGTACTGACAACATTAAGTACTAGGTGTTTAGAGAGTGCGCTGGTTTTGTCCCATCACCGGGTGTATTATGTGGTGTATATAATATGTATATTTGGTTTATAAGTACAAAGAGCCTGTGAGTCAGTATATGTAAATCTCTGTTGTATTGGATGCTGTTGCCCAGGCCTCCGTAAGGAGCACACCACTCATTTACAATAATAATCCCTTCTCTCTCCCTAGATTTTCCCCAGGGTTGGGGTTCAGTGTTCACCTGAGGTCAGAATGTTTGCTGGTTGTGGTCCTGGGCTCAGCCTTGCTTACCTGAGGCAGAGGGGCACTTTTAGTTGTTACCAGTGAGAGCAGGTTCTCAGTCTGCGGCAAGTTTGAAGAGTCCCACAACCCATTTGTGGCAAAAATGGCAAAACGTAGCCGCTCTCAAGCACTTGAGGAGAGGTCGCACCTGACAGAGGTTCAGAGAGCTGCTTGGGGAACACGGTTATGACCAGTTTACACTGCAGCATGAACAGCTGAAAGCCTTTCTCCTGCCAAAGAAGTGACCTGCTAAAACAGCAAGTCTGATAGTTCCTAGCAAAGGGTTAACCTTACTCTGCGCACAGGGAAGGGTTAAGAGTCAAGCTCTGGAGAGGGAGTTGCTGTGGGGTGACTTTGGTATCAAGTGTCAGACAGGCTTGATCGGTTGCTGGTGCTGCCGGGATTTGGACAAGCTCCATCGACGCTGTCCTGTTCCAAATGCTGCTCATTTCTGATCGGCTGGCTAGCCTTCTATCCAGACAGAAGATATTAAGGGCGCTGGGGGTGTTTGTGACACGTACGCATTGATTTTTTTGAGCAGTGCTAGATACTTGCCAAGCTGAAGACGTGGTATTAAATGCAGGCTGCTAATGAAAAACATTGCAAATGAAAAGCAGGTGCTCAGAGGAATGACTTGGCAGTTAGAGTAGTTTCTAAACATTGACCCAGATGTAACAAGAAATGACAGTTTTTCATCTCATTGGAGGTTTTGGGGCATATTTTTGTTTTATCCCTATCTTGTTACCTGATTGCATAGAGAACAAAAGTGTTTGGGTGCTTTTATTTCTTCTAACGGAGTGGTTATCCTCTCAGAGGAAAGATCCATCCATAACTTCTTTCAGGTTTCATAAAGGAAGGGATAAGACAAAGCTTTGCAAAATAGGAGATGATTAGAGAAAGATGTATTGGCAGTTGCTGTTGCTGCCTTTATACAATCACAGGAAAAACTTAGATTGGAAAGGACTTCTGGGTGTCATCTAGCCTAGCCTCCTGCTCAAAGCAGGGCTAACTTCAGAATTGCATACTGCAGTGAAGGGATGTCTCCTGACATGGAAATGCAGTGCCTGAAAATGGATGGGAGAAAGAATTTAGCATGCAGTGTGGTTTACCTGTGGAACCACTTAATTATATTGAAGTTGAAAACTTAACAGTATTTCACAGGCACTTTGATAGCTACCAATAAACTTCACAAATAAATTAGCATGTACATAAAACTAAGATACGAGCCATTTTGCTCTAAGCAAAAATGAATCAGTAACTGGCAGGAAATTAGAGAGGTGCATTTCTTACGTACAAGTTATTCCCTGCCTGTCCACTCTTAGTTTTCTGCATCTCATTCTGAAGTAAATGAGCTACTAATGAAGAGGAAATTATTTGCCAAGTGGCCCAATAGTCTGCCTGTTCCTTCTTCCATTAAGTACAGAGGTACTTTTACACTAATTTGTGTGGATTCCCTATTTCCTGCTGCACATGACAAGACTCTGAGTGCCAGCTTGAAAAGCATAGTGTTTTGTAGAAATGCCATTACCAGCACCATTGGTCTCTGCCTCCTGAACCACAATGCTGCTTTTTCCTACCAAGATGACAGTGAACTGCCCTAAGAGTTAGTGGCAACTGCACCAAACCTTGTTTTTCTCCAAGAAATCGGGAAAACCCTGCAATTTCTTGGGTGGTGGATTTTTCATGATTTGATACTTCTCACTGAAGAGTCAGAATAAGTCCCTGCCCTTGCATCAGTTTTGGGGCTGTTTTGACACTGATACTGTGTTGGCACAGTGAGCTTTGCCCACGCATTCATGTGTTGAGTCAGAGGTGTATGGCACTGAATTTGGAGTGTATGGACTATGAAGTCAGTGGAGTAAAGCCATGTTGGGGAAAATGGAAGTGGTTTGTCATAGCGGTAACAAGGGAGCAAATTAGCAGTGCTGTGGTAACATCTGGCCAGCAAACCTCTTGGCATAGGGGCATAGGACCACCAGAGCTAGGTACTGCTCTGCTGTGATGAAGCTGTACTTTGTGGTGGGTTGACCTTGGCTGGCTGCCAGGTGCCCACACCAAGCTGCTCTATCAATTCCCTCCTCAGCAGGATGGCAGGGGAGAAAATAAGATGGAGAAAAAAAACCTCATGGGTCAAGATAAAGACAGTTTAATAAAGCAGAAGCAAGGGAAAAAAAAAAGATGTATTCTCTATTTCCCATTAGCAAGCGATGTCCAGCCACTTCCCAGGAAGCAGGGCTTCAGCATGCGTAGCGGTTGCTCCAGAAGACAAATCTCATAATAACGAATGCCCCCTCACCTTTCTCCTAGCTTTTATTGCTGAGCAGGTGTCATATGGTATGGAATATCCCTTTGGTCATTTTGGGTCAGCTGTCCTGGCTGTGTCCCCTCCCAAGATCTTGCCCACCTCCCCAGCCTACTGGTGAGGGGGGGGAATGTTGGAGAGACAGCCTTGATGCTGTAGGAGCATTGCTCAGCAGTAGCCAAAACACTGGTGTGTTATCAACACCTTTCTAGCTACCAATACTGTGAGGGCTGTGTGGTGGGGTTTTGGTAGCAGGGGAGGGGCCGCAGGGGTGGCTCCTGTGAGAAGCTGCTAGAAGCTTCCCAGGCTCCAAGTTGGACCTCTGTGAGTCCACTACTACAGTGAGTAGTGGGATTGGAATGTGAGAGGAACCCCTCTGCAGATACCAAGGTCGGTGAAGAAGGAGGGGGAGGAGGTGCACCAGAGGAGGGGATGCCCCTGCAGCCCGTGGTGAGATGGCAGGCTGTCGTCCCACCCCCCCAGCCCATGGAGGAGAATGGTGGAGCAGATGCCCACCTGCAGCCCATGGAGGACCCCATGCTGGAGCAGGGGGATGCCCCCGAAGATGGCCGTGACTCCATGGGAAAGCCTGTGCTGGAGCAGCCTGTACCTGAAGGACTGCAGCCCCTGGGAAGGACCCATGCTGGAGAAATTTGTGAAGGACTGTCTCCTGTGGGAGGGACCCCACGGTGGAGCAGGGGACGAGCAAGGAGTCCTCCCCCTGAGGAGGAAGGAGCAGCAGAGACAAGGTGTGGGGAGCTGACCCCAACCCCTGTCCCCTGTTCCCCTGTTGGGGGGAAGAGGTAGAGAGAACCAGGAGCAGAGTTGAGCCGGGAAGGAGGGAGGGGTGGGGGAAAGGTGTTCTAAGGTTTGGTTTTTACTTCCTAATATCCTTGGTTTGATTTGACTTGTAGTAAAGTAAATTGATCTTGTTTCTTCCCTAAGTTGAGCCTGTCTCTTACCCGTGACCATAAGTGGTGAGTGATCCCTCCCAGTCCTTATCTCGACCCACGAGCCTTTCTTTATATTTTCTCCTCATCCCACTGGGGCCTGGGGCAGGGAGGTGTGAGTGAGCGGCTTTGTGGTGCTCTCTTGGGCTTAAACCATGACATGCTGCTATGGGGAAAATTAACTCCACCTCAGCCAGAGCCAATACATACTTGTAAGGTTTTTTTCTATCATCTAGTCAATAAGCCTCCTGCTGCCTATAGTAGCTCTGCAAGCAACCAGCTTTACACCCCAGGGACCAGCAAAATTCTCTTGCCTAGCAGAGAGCTCCTTTCAACTTGAGGACAAAGAACAAATTGTCCTAACGACAGCAGTTGCTTATCAGAGGTTTATTATTGAAGGATCACTAGAGGTATCTTACACTTTGAATAAAATGAAACAGAATCTCAGTTTGCTCTCTACCTCCTTGTCTTTTCCTGGGCACCTGTTGTTTCAATGGAAAGAATGGTATTTTTGTTTATTACAGACTGAACTGAACATTAAGGGTGACCTACTGACCAAAGTGTAACAAGGGTTTGCTTTTTTCATGGCTTTTAGGGATGGATTGTGAACTCCATTGGATCTGGTAAGAGTATTTTCTTGCCTGAAGACTGCCCCCGGAGCAGTGATCTCTCTCACTGTACAGGCACTGCAGGAGGGTGGGCTGTAGGTGCAGAAAGGCAAAAATGCCGTCCAGCTAGATACTAATTTTTACTGTGAGGATATGAAAGGTACTGGGGGGCCTGGTGCTGCTGGAAGATTTACTAGGAGAGGTGTTGAGCCTGCAACTGGAGTTCCAGCTTGGTCTCTCCACCACCTGGAAAGGGCGGTTTCATGCTTTGCAGCGGGAACTCACTAAAATGTCATTTGCAGCCTTGATTTAGGAGAGCTGGTATCTCTGGAAGGTGAACATAGTGCAAGGGATTGAAATGGGGATGAGATCTAATAGTTTGTTTAATACAGGGTCCTCGATACAATCAGTCCCTTTTGGCTGGAGAATAATTAGGGAGCACACTTTGTGGTTGAGAACGGGGGTGCAGAGAGAAATCAGCAATATTACTTCTTTTTACATACTTGGGGGAAATGAAAATTGTGATGAGCTTAGAGTCACTGGAGGATTTCTGCTGACTTCCACAGGATCAGGGTATCAGATCACCTTTTCTTGTCTCAGCAGGTGGATGTACTGTGATCAAAGGCATTGGGATTTCTAGCTAAGGGAGAAGCACAAAACAACAGATACCAGTGACACTGGTTTAGTATTAATTTTTCTTAAATAAATTAATTTGGGCACTGCTAGGTCCATTGGTCCAACAAACCGAATGTATGGTATAGCAACACTCTGGGTACTCCTTGGTTCCAAAGCTGCTGTTCTCAATGCAGAGATACCCAGTGGGGTGTCCTTTTGACCCAGGATATTGAGTGGTTGGGCAGCGGTGCGTGTCATAACCTACTACAGACTTCAGTGCAATTGCATTCGTTACATAGTTTGCCTTAGGACTGTGTATAATTCCTGCAGTTTGATGTTTATGTTTGGTGTAATTGGTGTCCATAATTCATCTACTTCCTAATTTTATAGTGGTGTCCATTTTGCCTTTTTTTTTTTTTTTTTAATGTTTGTTCATCTTCATCAACTCAAAGCTACAGTGGAGCAGATAAGTCTGTACTGGAATGCTTAAAATATCTTTTAATAAAGAATTGGCTTCTAGAGTCGTGTCACTACAAATGGATTTTGCTTCTTCCACCACATTGCAAATTACCAGAAAAGTTTCTGCTTCTCAAGCTGTGTCGTGACTGTCGTGTTAGCTCCAGGCCTCAGCCCCTGCCATAAAAAGCTTCTGATAACCAAGGCTTTGCCTACAAACACATTCACCCAGTGATAACCAGTGCAAAGTACCTTCTCTCTGCTCCATCAGCATCCAGCATCACAGCAACATGTTCTAACTTGCTATTTTTGTCTTTCATATTTTGAAATATTACAATACCAAGAAACTGGAAAGCCCTCTCTCTAAAACAAGTCCATCTTAAAAAAATAATTTTGTGAAGCAGGGAAGCACCCTAGGTAGCTGTCATCCTGTGACAGAGTGGAAAGAAACAAATTGGGCCTCCTCAATAAAATAATATATTTTGGCTTCTGCATGGATTCAAAACTTTTCAGTTATTTTTCTCCTTATCATTTCTTTTAAGATAACAACTGAGGGTTTTAACTCATCTACAGAAGTAACACTGAGATCACTGTTATTTTGAATTACTACTGCTTTTATAGCTGAACTCAAGCCTACTTTTACTCTTTCTCACTTGAAAGGAGCAGACTTGATGTCAATGAAGTCCTAGCAGTTTCCTACAGCTGAGCCCCAGCCCTTCATTTTAGGACTAAAGTGAGTCTGTTTTTGTCATCCTTTGTTGCCAATCCACTTCTCGGTTCAGTTTGGAGCTGATTAGCTCTTAGATACACGCATATATCCCGTGGTGGTAAGCATACAGTAATCACTGCTCAGGTAGGTGAATTTTAAGAGCTAGGGTAGTGTGTTGGGAAACCCGCTGGGCAGCTTTGCCCTCTTCTCACGCCTGCCCTTTCACAGTAGTTGGGAAATGCCTCCCGGGTTACTCTGCAATCGGAGCATTTGTCCTGTAATGAGCGTCCCTGTGCCCTGCTGGAGGTCCTCCTCATGGACGCCTGCAGGAGAGGAGGAGGGCAGCCGAGGCCCCGCAGCACCGTGGTGGCTCCCTGTCCAACTTCATCAGGACGGTCTTGGGAGAGCAGCCAAGCTTCAAGAAAAGCAGCCCTTGCTCTCGCGTGGGGCGCCCACAGAAGCTGTCCCCCTCGCCAGGGCAGGGCTGGAAGCTTTTCCAGGAGCCGAGGGCAGCTTGTGTCAGCACCCCCCCACAGCCTACCTGCACAGAGCAGTTTTCATCACGGTTCTCGGGCAAGAGCCTTGCTCTGCATGCATGAGCACACAAACGAGGCATCAGTATTTACATTCAAAACATACTCTTGCCCAGAGGTCGTCTGTGCTCTTGCTCAGTGCTGTAGCACTTTAAGCCCCCGGCAGCTCTGCCCAGCAAAGTAGAGCAGGAGGCGCAGGCCACAGTGGCATCGGAAGAGGGCAGGGAGCATTCCCTCCTCCCAGGGGAAGGTGCTGGTGGGGCAGCCGAAGGCCCAGCACCTGGAAAGTGAGCTGGATTTGAGCTACCACTGGCTCCTGGCAGCCTGGTTTTACCCTTTATTTATTTAATGTGGTCATTACATTTTTTGGTCATTCCCCTCCATGCAATAATGACTTCAGAGCTTTTTCTAGACATCCACACTTTGAAAAACAATGTTGCTTCTCCTGCTGGACTGCCTGCCCCACAGCACAGAGGGCCTCAGCCAGGGCGGCATGCCAGGACCTGTAGCAGACTCTTGAGCAGGCACGATTGCGCTTATGTTCATCAGCAGCCATGTTCAAGTTTTGGTCCCATTTCTTAAAAATTCCCCTTCTTTGGGGCCAGCCATGCACCCAATGCAATGCAACTCTCCCAGGAAGATAGAGCAGGATTTGGCTCCCAACACATCAGCCCTATTTCTGTGCTCACTTAGCCTCTCCTCCTCTCTTCATGGTGTGGCACACTAATCTCACTAGCAAATCAGCACCGTGTCCTGACACGGAGACAGACATGTCGCACTGCCAATTCTTTAAAAATACATACACATTTTTTACAATGGTATACAACATAAAACACTCTTGGACCTAGAAAGCAGACTCCGAACCTCACCTTTCTGAACTGCCAAAGTCATCCCAACTGTGAAGAGGACAATTTGGTCACAGCAAATTGGCGACAGAGTTGGTAACAATGGACTGGGCTAGGGCACTATCACAGAATGAAATGCTGCAATTTTTAGTGCTTAACAACTCCTCCCGCCCCAAAACCAGACCTCTACACACCTTCTGTGAACAATGGGCACAACCAAAACATATGTTGGAAGACCTGGCCATTTGTTTTAGCTGCTAAATTGAATACCTGGCCCCAGGAGGTACTTCTGCGTGGCAGGAGCTGTGGTGGAGCAGAAGTTAAAGGCTGGTGCACTTGCAGTGAGCTGCCCTGTCACTCACCGACTGCCTTGTTTTACTCCAAAACTGGCTGCTGGCCCGTCTGATGCCTGTTGGGGATTTTACGGCTCCAACACTGACATTTGAGCTACCATAAATTTCACAGAGCACCTTCTCCCAGACCCAGGTTTAGTGCAGGAACCTCACAAAAGGCTATGGCTTTCCTAATTAATCACCCTTTTGTTTGGACAGAAAGCAGACAAACTAACATTCTCAACACCTGATTTGCAACAGGGACTCTAAATTGCACTATCTTAGTGTCAACACCAAAACCTGTGCTCCATCGGGCAGGGATGGGACTGATTTGACTTTCCCAATCAAAAGATCCGTCAGGACTGTGGCCTCCGCTGCTTCCTCGTGCTTGCTCCTGGCACCTCTACTCTCCACCATGCCTGGGGCATGCCAGGAGCAGCAGCGCAGCCCACCGTGCTGGAGTTTGGCCACAGCACTCGGCCTCTGGCTCCACAACCTGCTCGGAAAACTCAAAAGGCAGGTTTTTTGTTTCAAGGCAGGCTTCAGAGAGACCTGTGGGAGGGAGTTTTTGGGCACACCACAGGCTGGCAGAGGCAGAGAAGCACGTGCACATTGGGGTGCTGAGGGTACATGACAGGCACAAAACTACCCTGTGAGGCTGGCTCACCTTCCCAAAGCTGAGTGATGCCCTCCATCAGACATCGCAAGCTGTGCAGACGAGGTGCTGCAGTGCGCTCTGTAGGCAGGATGTGACATTAATTGCAAGTGCCTTGCGTCATTCAAAATACTGTACCAAGTTAAGCACAAGTTGGCTAACTTAGCATGGCACAGATGAAAGAAGGTGGCAGTTGCTTTTTTTCCCCATGGAAAAATGATGCACACTGAACGATCCAGCTGCACAGACCAGCCTGGAGCTACTGTTAGGAGGGCCTCTCTCCCTGCAAAGACTGGGCAGCAATGCCAGACCCTACACCCCACAGTTGGCATGGTTTACTGGCTCAAAATGCTTTGAGGAAGTTAATTCATGACCTGCTCTCTGACAGCAGAATAGCATGCTGGGCTGCAGCTGTCAAGTGGCTGCAGGTATGCTGAGAAGTACAGTAATGCCCCCATAACTGTTAAAGAGATAACATTTCTTTCAGTGTATGTAAAGATTTAAGATACAGAAATCCCTGAGTGAGAAATACTTGAACCTGGGACTCAGGAAAAAAAAAAAAAAAAAAGGAGAGTTTACCATCTTTGGAAGAAAGGGCAGGCAACTCAGGAAGAGTACAGGGATCTTGTTAGGTCATGCAGAGAGGAAATTAGAAAGGCAAAAACTCAGCTAGAACTCAATCTGGCCACTGTCATAAGAGACAACAAAAAGTTTTTACAAATATGTTAACAATAAAAAGAGAGCCAAGGAGAGTATCTATCCTTTATTGGATGCAGAGGGGAACTGCCACCAGAATTGAGGAAAAGGCTGAGGTACTTAATGCCTTCTTTGCCTCAGCCTTTAATAGTGAGACCAGTTATCCTCAGAGTACTCTGCCCCCTGAGCTGGAAGACAGGGATGGAGAGCAGAATATAGCCCCCACAACCCAGGAGGAAGCAGTTAGTGACCTGCTACGCCATCTGGACACTCACAAATCTATGGGACCAGATGGGATCCATCCGAGAGTACTGAGGGAGCTGGCGGAGGTGCTTGCCAAGCCACTCTCCATCATCTATCAGCAATCCCGGTCAACGAGGGATGTCAACCCAGACGACTGGAGACTTGCCAATGTGACGCCCACTTACAAGAAGGGTCGGAGGGAGGATCCGGGGAACTACAGGCCTGTCAGCTTGACCTTGGTAGCAGGGAAGATTGTGGAATGGTTCATCTTGAGTGCACTTACATGGCATGCGCAGGACAACCAGGGGATCAGGCCCAGCCAGCATGGGTGCATGAAAGGCAGGTCCTGCTTGACCAGCCTGATCTCCTTCTATGACCAGGTGTATTGGCTTTGTGTGGCAAGGTTTTGGTAGCGGGGGGGTTACAGGGGTGGCTTCTGTAAGAAGCTGCTGGAAGTTTCCCCTGTGTTTGAGAGAGCGCCTATACCAGCCGGCTCTAAGATGGACCGGCTGCCAGCCAAGGCCGAGCCAATCAGCGATAGTGGTAACGCCTCTGTGATAGATAACATTTTTAAGAAGGAAAAAAAGTTGGTACAGACGGAAACAGCCACCGGAGAGAGGAGTGAGAACATCTGAGAGAAACAACCCTGCGGACACCAAGGTCGGCGAAGAAGAAGGGGGAGGAGTTGCTCCAGGCACCGGAGCGGAGATTCCCCTGCAGCCCATGGTGAAGACCCTGGTGAGGCAGGCTGTCCCCCTGCAGCCCAGGGAGGTCCATGGTGGAGCAGATCTCCACCTGCAGCCCGTGGAGGACCCCACGCCGGGGCAGTGTGCTCCTGAAGGACTGCACGCCGTGGAAAGGACCCACGCTGGAGCAGTTCGTGAAGAACTGCAGCCCATGGGAAGGACCCACATTGGAGAAGTTCGAGGAGGACTGTCTCCTGTGGGTGGGACCCCATGCTGGAGCAGGGGAAGAGTGTGATGAGTCCTCGCCCTGAGGAGGATGAAGCAGCAGAAAATAACGTGTGATGACCGTAAACCCCATCCCCATCCCCCTGTGCCGCTGGGGGGGCTTGGTAGAGAAATCTGGGAGTGAAGTTGTGCCTGGGAAGAAGGGAGGGGTGGAGGGAAGGTGTTCTGAGATTTGGTTTTATTTCTCATTACCTTACTCTGGTTGATTTGTAATAAATTGAGTTAATTTTCCCCAAGCTGAGTCTGTTTTGCCCGTGATGGTAATTGGTGAATGATCTCTCCTGTCCTTATCTCGACCCACAAGCTCTTTGTTATATTTTTCTCTCCCCTGTCCAGCTGAGGAGGGGGAAGTGATAGAACGGCTTTGGTGGGCACCTGGCATCTGGCCAGGGTCAACCCATCACACCAGGTGACCCACCTAGTGGATGAGGGAAAGGCTGTGGATGTTGTCTACCTGGACTTTAGTAAGGCCTTTGACACTGTCTCTCACAGCACACTCCTTGAAAAGCTGGCAGCTCATGGCTTAGACAAGTGTAGTCTGCTGGGTAAAAACCTGGCTGGATGGACGAGCCCAAAGAGTTGTGGTGACTGGAGTTAAATCCAGTTGGTGGCTGGTCACAAGTGGTGTTCCCCAGGGCTCAGTGTTGGGGCCAGTTCTGTTTAATATCTTTATCAATGATCTGGATGAGGGGATCGAGTGCACCCTCAGCAAGTTTGCAGATGACACCAAGTTGGGCAGGAGTGTCGATCTGCTTGAGGGTAGGAAGGCTCTACAGAGGGATCTGGACAGGCTGGATCAATGGGCCGAGGCCAACTGTCTGAGGTTCAACAAGGCCAAGTGCCGGGTCCTGCACTTGGGTCACAACAACCCCATGCAGCGCTACAGGCTTGGGGAAGAGTGGCTGGAAAGCTGCCCGGCAGAGAAAGACCTGGGGGTGCTGGTTGACAGCCGGCTGAATATGAGCCGGCAGTGTGCCCAGGTGGCCAAGAAGGCCAACGGCATCCTGGCCTGTATCAGAAATAGTGTGGCCAGCAGGAGCAGGGAGGTGATCGTCCCCCTGTACTGGGCACTGGTGAGGCCGCACCTCGAGTCCTGTGTTCAGTTTTGGGCCCCTCACTACAGGAAAGACATTGAGGTGCTGGAGCGTGTCCAGAGAAGGGCAACCAAGCTGGTGAGGGGCCTGGAGCACAAGTCTTATGAGGAGCAGCTGAGGGAACTGGGGCTGTTCAGCCTGGAGAAAAGGAGGCTGAAGGGAGACCTTATTGCTCTCTACAACTACCTGAAAGGGGGTTGTAGCAAGGTGGGTGCTGGTCTCTTTTCCCAAGTAACAAGTGATAGGATGAGAGGAAATGGCCTCAAATTGCGGCAGGGGAGGTTTAGATTGGATATTAGGAACAATTTCTTTACTGAAAGGGTTGTCAGACATTGGATCAGGCTGCCCAGGGAAGTGGTTGAGTCACCATCCCTGGAGGTGTTCAAAAAACACGTAGATGAGGCACTTCAGGACATGGTTTAGTGGGCATGGTTGATGGTTGAACTCGATGATCTGAAAGGTCTTTTCCAACCTAAATGATTCTATGATTCTATGAAAAGTGGACATTACCAATGCTATGTAACCAAGATATGGCTTAGGAAGGCCATGACAATTGCTTCTATAACTACTGCTTGAGAGCACACTTAAATATAACTAAAAACCCCCAAAAGTTCACGGAAGGAGTTAACGTTAAAGGCAGTAAGCATAGATAGTTAAGTTCACTGGTAGAAGTTCCTTTCCTTTTACAACCAAAGAAATTACTTACTGTCAAATACCAAGATTGCAACGTCAGTTGTGGTGCTCATCAGCCAAGGAACAGGGTAGGCCCAACTGCATCAAAGCCTGTTTTTTAGTTAGAGAAAAACGGTTAGCCAGCAGTATTGGCGTGTAATGAACTGCCAACATGAAAACCCACATTCTTTAGCATTACCAGGTTAGAAAAGGGTATAAAAATGGATTGAAGTAGTAGTAAAATATTTCAACATTTGGGGATCTTAGGCTGTTTTCTCACCAGATAAGGTCAAGTTCTGCTCTAGTAGTCATTCTCTCCTTGAGGAAGATGATTTAAATTGGATTTTGATACTTCATCCTGTTCCACTGTCCTCATCCAGCACGACTTAAATCGTTCTTTTGTGTCTGCTTTCTCTACATCGGTACAGCCTATTCTTCTACACACTGTCAAATTCTGCTGGCTTCACACTCTACAATGACACTTACAAAGCAAAGAAGAATAAACAAAGGCACATAATTTCACACTGCATCATCACGGATGACCGTACTCATGTTCAGAAAGCGAAATGGTAACAAGCAATAAAAATTTACTCCTCCTGATGATATAGAAACATGTTACTCATTAGTTACCACTCCCATGTTAAAAATGTTCCGTCTTTCCAACAAACGCAAAACAGCTTTTTTGGTGGTAAATAGCAGGTATTTATTTGAAATGAAAAAAATACTTCAGTACCTGAACTATTGCATTTAATCATGTATTGTAATTGTGTTACTCTACCTTTTTGCATTGGAGACAAATATACAATGAACATTCAGATATCACAGATTGCACACTAGATAGTAAATCGTCAGGCCTTTTACGCAACCACCAAAAAACAGATATTGGATTCTGCAATATAGTACAAAATTCCACACTCCAGTCTTAGCCAGTTATCTTCAATTTACTCCTGATGCTGTACAAATAAATGGCCATTTAACTAGGGCTTACAAGTTAATAACAGGACAAAAAAAAAAAATATACATTGCACTGACACAAAAAGTCAGCTGTGTTAATAGTCATGCAACAAGTAACCAAACTTGCTGAAATTAAAAATACTTTCTAAAAACAGTTTTAACTGCATAAGTATTTTATACACAGTTCATTTACTGAAACAAAAAGAGTCTTTAAATGATACAAAGCAAATATAAGTTTCTACCAATTTTATACATAAGAAAGTGCAAAATAACTTATCTAAAGTGTTTTGCTATTGAACTGATGAATGTTGGCTGGAGGCAGCCAACCCCCTCTCATAAGCATGACATTACAGTTGCACACTACATACGAATGTTAAGAGTACATGAATAAGTATACTACAAAGAACAAGGCAGGAGAAGACGTGAGGTACTTGCAGAGAATACAATCTACTAATGTTAGTGTACATGAGTATATTTTTGCTCAACAGATTTTTACATGGAAAACAAAGCAAGAATTTGCATTAGAAGCTTGAAAGAAATGGAAAAAAAACCCCACTCCCAAGTAGTCAAAACAGTTGCCCACAGCACCAGCTGCCAGAGAAAATATGAGCAGGTGTGTTTCTTTCCCCTCCACCTCCTACAAGCAAGAAAGTGGTTTTTGGAACAGCGCAACCGAAGAATTAAGTCAGAGGGCTGTGGTGATTTGTTTGCAAAATGTAAATTGGGACTAACCTCTGCACTACAGAATTTGTAAAGAATAATGACCTTGATTTTTTCAGTAAGCTGCCAAACATCAGAAGCATAGAACAACACCCGTACAACGTGCTGATGTAGCTGAACACAGTCAACTACCTCTTTACTGACGGCTCACTATCTTCATGACCCCACATTAGTACTATATGCCAACTGTTTGCTTTAGTGTTTAGATT
Source organism: Buteo buteo (assembly GCF_964188355.1). Taxonomy (NCBI): domain Eukaryota; kingdom Metazoa; phylum Chordata; class Aves; order Accipitriformes; family Accipitridae; genus Buteo; species Buteo buteo. Next base: position 67,705,228 of record NC_134171.1, on the reverse strand, counting down.
ATGTCAGTGTTATTGTCATAAACCTTGTTTTTATTAGGGTTTAATTATATGGCTGTGCAAGTTCCAGTCCATAGAAAAGAAGACTTCCTTAAATTTGGTTTTGATTTGAAATCTGGAGGCAAGGGGAAGAAAACTCTGTGGACTCAAAGACATTTAAAAGTTGTTAAAAGAGCCTTTTCTTCAAACTGAAAACGTTAAGGCCACTAGCCTGTCTTCTGAATTATGCTGGTTTCGCATCATTTTGGGAAGGGTGAAGGCAACGTTAGAGAGAACAGCTGAACACAGAAATTCCAGTGCTCTGCACATGCTTACTGAGGACCTCTTCTTGTTTTTAGGGACAAATCTGTCAGGGTAGCCATGCAGCACGGCTATTTGATCATCACTCTTTGGATCCAAATTTGGGTCAGCTAATCTCAACAAACCTGCATTTACTCAACAGTGTGCAAGGGCTCTAGAAAAGCCTTTCTGTTCATTTGGGGACCTAGTATACATACCAAAACAGGAATATATCTCATTTTACAGACCAGCACATATATAATAAACAAACATGTATCAAAATACATATTTAACCTTCAGTGCATAAACATGTGATACCAGGGTAAGTAGTAAGTGGTCAGTATTAACAAATTATTCACTGCTAGAAGCTCAAATCAAGAGAAGACAGGTGTGCCCTCGCAGTGCCAAAGACCTTCTGGAAGAAGCTCACACCACCACAGAGGCTCTGACATTTTTGATGGTGCAATTCTGATGACAGTGCCAGTTTTAACCATCTGCTGTCCCAGGGCCAGAGTCTGCCCAAATCATTCTAAGTGAAGGATAATCTCATCGTCTCGAGTGAAGACACTTACAGAAGTACTAGCAAAGCAAAAGCAGGACCACTTGTCTTCTGTTGGTTTGCGTCATATCCTTACTGCTATTTAAAAGAATCCATTGTGAATATACCTAGATCTAGATCAGTTTGTCACCCATTTACAAAATATATACACATACGTTAAAAAACAAAACCAAACCAAACACCAGCCTGCCCCCTGCCCGCCCCCCACCCCACCCCCCCAAAACCCACTGGCAAGACCTCATTCAGAAATTAAGTCCATGGGCCTATCCGATGCACATGTTCCAATCCCAGTGTCTCTACTTCATTCCACATGTAGTGCAAAATAAATGACAGAGTAGTAAAAAAATACTGCAATTAAATTCATATTGGAACTTAAAAACCATAATGGAAATCTACTGCTGTCCTCAAGTTGATGCCATGTGCTGAAACACAAAGATAGCTCTTAGAAGCATTTCTGACATGACTAATATCACCCTGTTTTAGAGCAATGCCTATTGTTCCAAAAGTTTTTTTGCGAACAAGCTACAGGACAACAGCGGTTAAATTCTATGCACAAGGAATTCATTCTGTACCTATATGCAAGCCAATTGCTATTGACTAAAGAAGGTAAAAGCTGGTTCTTGCACTGCATGAATCAGCTGCTAATGAACATTAAGTAATTAACAAAACTGTAGCTCTGACATGTATAAAAGAGGCCTTATTAAATATGAACAACACTGAGGTGGTAAATAGTTTGGTATAAAATGCAACACAAGTGTACAATTTAGTTCCTGGTTATCTTACAGCTAGAATAAAATACTCCAAGTCCTATTCTCAAAAATGTTTTCTTTTGAAAAAATCCATGTAATTCTATGAATAGCCTTACTTAAATTAAGATACTGTGGGCAACTGAAAGAACAAACATGCACAGACTGGATTTTTAACAGAAATACGCATAATGCCTTCGAGTTTTCTGGTTTTTGTTGTTGTTTTTTTTTTTTTTTTTTTTAAACATTCATATTTAAATTGATAGATGAGATAAAGATGCCACACAAAGTATAGTGGTTAATCTGAAGTCCCATGTAACAGGCAGTTAAGTTCATATTTAGATAAAAAGGCCGTTACACCTATTTACAATATACACAGTTGCTTGCGAAGAAGGCAGATTTACAACTATCTTCTAAAAAGCCTTCCCCTCCCCCTCCCCCAGATAAAGATGACTAGATCTACAAAAACAAGACAAGAACGGGTGTTTAGGATAAGTGAGGACTTTCTTGATAGCCACGTCAACATAGGTTTAGGGGTTGACAGTTCTATTGGATTTGTGGTTATTAATTATGTCTTCCTGGGCTTTGCTCTTCACTTAATTATGCTGTTAGCCTCATTTACCTTCTGTCAACGCAAACCAATTCAATGATCCCTTTTTAACTTTTAGTGCTTAAAACTCAGTATAAACTTAAGTGTAAACAGACAATATTCTAATCCCTTCCAATCACTGCGTGATACTCTCACTAGTTCTTGGAGTGATGGCGGGGCTGGATGGGGTCTCCATTTGCCAGAACCCCATCAATTTCTGGGCCCCTCCTCTGAACCCCGCTCATGCTGCAGGTTGTAGAAGCAGTTCTGGCAGACTCTGACTGGTGATGAAATCTTCAGACGCTTGATTTCAGACTGAAACCTACTGCACCTGTAGAGGAAAACAAACATCACTGTGAACACAGGTCTTCTCCCAACCTGGCTATTTTCTATCCAGGTATGGAAATTATCATCATGACTTCAAATACCAGAAAACTGTCCAAACTTATCTTGACAAAGAAATAAAGTGCAGTGTGGCAGAAGCAGAATTTAACTTGCATGATCACTACAGAATCAGTGCAATGACTCTGTGCGAGAGGTAACTTAAAAACAGCTGTTGTCACCAGTTTAGACTCAAAGTATAGCTACTTGTAGACTGACAAGAACAACTAGTTGCTGCAAAAGAAGTTTGGGGGGGGGGGTGTTTATTCATTTGTTTGGGGTTTTTTTGCCTTTTTTTTTAATTTCTTTGCTAAGTTCATTTGTCTATAGAGTTTTTCCCAGATGGGCGACAGGGAGGTTTTCAAAGCTGCAAGCAGATTTCATTCCCTCTTGGTACCTGTCTTGCTAACTGATTTTATAAAGGGGCTGGTCTGTCTTTTCTAATTCTTCCCTGGAAGTTTTGAGAGTTTTGATGCTTTTTCTTCCATCAGTTCTGTTTTGGCAAAGGAAAGCTCAGTCTTTCAGCAGAGTTCTGCAGTATGCAACAGCTTTACTCAGCTTAAAATTCTGTATGGAAGAGCCCAAAAGAGACTGTTGGCTGACTTACTTCTGGCAGAACAGCTGTCCACAGTTCCTGCAATGGTGACGCCTCTCAGTGAGTGAAAAGCGGACTGCACAGCCCGAACAGCTGTCTCCCCCCTCGTCCTTCACCCAGTGATCAGCTGCAGATCGGCCAGGCTGATCACTTACGGACCAGCTGAATACTCTGCCTCGACCATCCCCAATAAGAATTCTGCTGTGATCCCTGCAAGAAAAAAGCAAAAGCATTCCTGCAACAACTCTGGCACAGTAACGTGCAGACATTGATGACCAATTTTACGTGTCAGAATACGTAATACGTTAAAACTACCGGCATAGTAACTAATGCGCAAATTAGCCTGGTCTGACTGAGAAACGGAGCTATAACAACACTCTAGGTAACATAGTGCAGCTGAGTGAGTCTACTTATTTTATGATTTTTTTTAAACTCAGTCCTTGAACAAGGCTGCCCTACACAGAAGGACCACAAACAGCATTATGCAAAGAACAATAGCTGGTTTGTACCACTTCCCACTGACAACATTGTAAAAAAATGTTTTAAGCAATCGCTTGTGAGCTACTCACTTAGAGATGCCGAGTGCAGTGATTTCTGCTGGATGTGCATTGTCTTTGCGATCAAATGCCGTGTGCATAGTTAGTTTGCTTCTAAACACCAACTGACGCTCCCATCTGTATCCTAGAAATGAGTGGGAAATAGGAGGGGAAAAAGCAAATTTGCTCATTCTCATTTTTGTTCCCTTCTCCCCCAACATATCTGTATGTGTGACTTCGTAGAAAGAAAAAAATCTCCCCACCCAGGATAACTTTCTATGACTCAAGTTTCACTCAGGGAAAACTCATTTTTCAACTACTCCCCAATGCATGTAAGAAAGGAGAGGATACAAAACAAGGCACGGAGCCTCCAATTTCTGTAAGTCCCACTGTAAGTGGGAGCTGCAGAGCATGGTGACATACACAGGGAAACCCTGTACGAAAGCCTGACAGGGCTGGGATAGCTTCATTTTTTTATTTTTATTTTATTTTAATTATTTAATTTTATTTTTAAAGTCAAGACTCAGATTTCCAACTGTCATTAATTTTCTTCATAAATGCTCATTTTGGGTATGTGACTAAAACAGTTTTGATGACATACCAGTGTTTTGGCTGTTGTTCAGCAGTACTTGCAGAGCGTCAATGTTTTCTCTTTTTCCCCACTCTGCTTTGCACCCCAAACCCCATCAGGAGTTTGGATGTGCGCAGTAAGTTGGGTGGGGACACAAACTGGACAGCTGACTCAAACTGACTGAAGGGTTATTCCACACCATGTAACACCATGCTCAGCAATAAAACTGAGAGGAGGGGTTTTGCGGGAAGGCAGCCATTTGCTCAGAGACTGGCTGGTCATCATTCTGCTTATGGGAGGTGGCGAGTGATTGCCCTTGCATCACTTGTTTTGTCTTCCTCTTTCCTTCCCTTATTAGACTATCCTTATCTTGACTCGTGAGTTCCCTTGCTTTTGTTCCTTCTATTCTCTCCACCATCCTGCTGCAGGGGGTTGTGGTGGTGATGGCGAGTCAGCGGGTTAGCTGCTGGCCAGGGTAAATTGACCACAGCTTCTCAGGAAAAGCTTGAACAACATGCAATGTTTGCACACAAATTTTTCTCTTTGCTGACCATTTTGGAATTTATCAGCCAACCCTGCTCAAAGCTGCACAGACAGAGAGACACTGCCTTATGGGTCAGTGCTGACAGCACATTTATCTGACAGAGGAAGCGTGCCCAATTTCTTTTACCTGGTTTAAGCTTGCTGTAGTGCCGTGCTTCAGCATAGCTAGGGTGTGGGTGGTTAACCTGAGCATGGGGATGCATTTTTGCTTGTCCCTCAGAATAATTCACAAAGATAAAGCCATCTTTCTCATCCAAGCTGAGCTGGTCTGACCAACGCCTGGAGTCATCAGAGCCGCTGTCTGCTGACCATGCTGCTGCTGCTCTGTTTGACGATGACCTAGGCCTGTGGCTGGTGCTGCTTGGTTGACTCTGGCTCTCCTGCAGTTTTATGTCCTGGCCTATGCATGGATCATCTGCCTCGGATTCACTGCTGTCCTCTTCGTGGGCTTCCTGCCCTGGATTCACCCAACAGGAGAGAAGACGTTGTTAGCAAGGCTGCTTATAACCTAAGCTTTTTCCCTGTTCTGCTGTTGCACTACCTACAACCCAATAGGTACCACCACAGCATGACTAGAGGGGAACTGCATGCAGGCATCTCAAAGCTTTTGCAAACATTCAGCTCCTGCCAGGAATCACACTATTCATCTTTTTTGCACTGGCCTGTCAGAAAACAGCACTCCTTAGCTGAAGCTATTTCCTATGATAGTCCATCTGGGGGAGGCTAGGATAGACATGAGTAAAATTTTCAAAAATGTTCAAGTTAGCAAAACCAAATCTTGCTGCCTTTCAGCAAAACTTACACAAGTAAGCACAGTCAGCTATGCTGAAACTCCGGCTGACTGAGAAACACAATGCAGATTTGCTAATAACAGGTTTTGTTAATACAAAAAAGCAACTGCTGAAGATATTTATGTTCCTAGTGACACCGAAAAAAAAAAGACCTGTATTTATATAATAATTACTAATGAGTCTCATGCGATCCAGATCCAAATCCAGATCATATCTTCAATATGAAGAGGGCAAGAGGAAGATGAGATGGCTAAAAGAAATACCCATCAAGCACGGAACAAAATCTTCTGACCAGAGAAAATGATATGTCCAGCATTGCCTATCTAAACAGCATGCTGTTCCATCAGTAGATTTAATTCTTCTGTTATGTTATAACATTTGTGTTCACCGATAGCAGAAACAACTACACACAGAAAAGTTCAGTCTTCACAGAAAAAAAAAAAAAAAAAAAAAGCTATAATGGCCATGACTTTTTCTTACTCACAGCAGTATGAAACTACCATAAGCAAGGTGGTGAGCAAAGAACTCAGATACTCTATTTATTATGCCCACTGGATGTCTACTGTCTTTTGAGACAAAGTCTCCATCGTCCATTCTGCACTGTATAACCATAGGATTTTAACCTACATGTAGTAAAGATCACATAAAAGGCAAATACAAAACACTTGTCAGGAGACATACCTATTTGTGCTTCTTGACAATCCTCTTGCATTTCCAGCATCTCCACAGGCTCTGGAGCTGGTGTTTCTGGTACTTGCAAGAACTCCATCCGCCAGAACTGAAGGGACAGGGGATAAGCAAAGTGCACATACTGAACTCTTAGCTTTCTTCTGAGCTACTTCTAGAGTTAAGATGGCTTATTAGAACTGTGCGTTTGCACTAGTAGCACAAGAGGTAGGTTACATCTCCATACTAAGCCCTGTTTTCGGGGGCTAGATACTATAAGAGCACATCTGTGTTCATGCCTGAATCACAAGCGAACAAGTCTTGTGCTGTTATTTAACACCTTAGCTGTTCAAATAAAAAAATCCGCTCCACATAGCAACCTGACCAGCAGACTCTGGTTAAGGCAGACCCAGGACTGCACACAGCAAAGTACTGAAAATCAGGTTAGACTTGCAGCGATCAGAGATGCCACTAAGTTCCTCTTTTCTTTCTAGGCAGCAAAATGAATTGTCTCAAGGTGTGTAGAACAAAAATGGTGATCAAAAACTACAATCTCTAGCGACCAAAAAGTGACCAAAATAGAGCAGGAAGGAAAATGTATGCTGCTGATTATTGCTAGTTACCACATCACAACAGGTGCATCAAAAAGGAGAAAGAAAACTGAAAGACTGCATAGGAATGTCAGCTCACAAAAAGTTTTCCATGAATCTTCAATGTCCATCTAACTTGTGGACAGGATACAGTGCACCACCCTGTGCAGAAATGGCACAGCTGGTTCCAGCACCAAAAACAGTCTGCATCGTCTACCCAGCCTGGACTCCTTCCTTCCTGCAACACTAATTGTTCAGGTAGAGCAACCAGGTATAGCAGGACTGCTTTTGGTACCGGCCAAGACACTGTGTGTTGGATAAACATGACTTCTGTAACAACTACTACTACTACTAAGGTGTAAACTTATTTTTCCAAGCAGTGACTCCTGGTACTCACCCGGACAACTCCATCTGAATGTCCCGTTACTATGACATTCTGGGTATCCCACTCATTCATCTCTGACACAAAGCAACACATTATTTGCTGGCTTCGGCCAGTGAAAGTGTTTACGCTTGCGGTAGGGCTGCCATTAATGCTCCATACATGGATGTAAGTGCCAGCACATGATACAATATCCCCCTGCAAAGACAAATAGCACCTTCGTATTTCAATAAAAGTCTCAGGTTTTCTTCAGCAAAAATATAAACCAGGCTCATTTTTAAGCCAAGTTCAGCCATCAAGGCTGGCACTTTTCAGGATGTTCTATTCAAGCTGAGTTTGGCCACCTAACAAATCTTTAGGACGATACGCACTTTTTTAAAATCGTACATAGAAAACTAGACTTAATAGCAACCTATTTGTTGTATTTAAAGCATACAATGAGTAGACCAATTCCTCCAGTTTTCAAAGCATAACAATCGAACAGCGTATTTGCAGTACTTTCCCTTCAGATTTCAAAGTCTCCGCTCATGCTGACTCCAGTCTTTTTCACAAACATGTAATCACCTTAAATTTCATTTGCTTCCTTATTGGGAAAAGAGCAAGAGATGGTTCAAACTAGTGCAGAGGGGAAACGGGAGCTGCAGTCTAGAACACTGGCAACACTACAACCATCAGACTACTAGCAGCTAATAAACTGTGCGTCTTGCTACCCCCTCCTTGCATTACAGCCCCATTTTGTCTTGATTTCTACCACTACATCTGCTCCAGTTGCAGCATGGTCCATCCAGCCCTGATGGACGAGCTACATAAAGTTTCAACTCAGGCAAATTCTTTGACATGCATGGGAGCTGGATAAATGGCAACCTGTAACTTATAGGACCACCAGGAAGACAAGCTTTTAGGATATGTCTGTTTCCACTACAATTGTCACTGCAGCTTCATGCAAGGTTATCTTCTGCTTCCTTTAAAATAAGCGTAAAAGAACAGAAGTCAACCAAGGTCACATACCAAATCGTTTGTTAGCTCCTATGGCAGGTTTGACAACCCACTCTGAACACCACACTAGCTATACTGCTGCCAGCACTGTTAATGAACCCTTCTGAGCTCGAGCTGCTCTGCATGGAATAAACCCACATGCATCTCTGGACAAAAGATGCAAATTATGCCCTAAACCAGCTAAGTCATTTTCAGATGAGTTATACAAGTTTTGCCAAACTAACAGAAGAGCCTAGTTTGTTTTTCTTCAGTTTAATGATTTCTGACTCTTGCTACTGTTCCCACTGCACACTGGTGAACAGTGTTTGGTTCTTACCGTTAATTCATTTATACAGAGTGCTGAAACTGGAGCCCTGTGACCTCGAAGCTGTGTTAGAAAAGAGAGTTTATTCAAATCCCAGATGATGCAGGTGCGATCCCGTGATCCACTCACAATTATGTGATAAGCTAGTGATGCTGTTAAGCATGTGACAGTGTCAGTATGACCCAGTAATGCCTGCAAAACAAAAGTCAGGAGGAACAAGCTGCTATCAGGAGAGAGCACAAAAATTACTATATTAAACCCACTTATCTGAAAAGATTCAGATATTGTAAACATGAATATCCTATCAGAAGATCCAACTGACTTACAAGTTTCCAGTTGGCAACTATTTTCATAATTGAAAATGGTAGGAGCAATATTTTTTCCATTTAAAAAGTACTCTCACAAAACCATATTTCAAGGGTCTAATGTTATATAGCCTTCTACTGAAAAAAACAACCCCAGAATGAATTTCCAACCCATTCTGCATCCTCCATCTGCATCAGTAGCCTATTTATAGGGTCAGTGTGTGTTCCAGGCTGCACCTGAAATTACATTCTGAAAACAAATTCTTTGTAAATATAAAATGGCTTCTATATAAACTTCTGTTGATGTTTGAGAAAAGATAAAAGAGACAAGAAAGAGCTCCAACCAAAAAGGCAAAGTCAATTGCAAGGAGGCAAAAATTACAAACATCTACTTGTATTAGACCCCGCTTTTACATTTTAGGCTTCACCTAACCCCTGGAACAGGAGTCTGTTTACATACAACACTACAATAAAGCAGATGATTTCACAAAACATACCTGAATAATTTTGTTAACATCGCCACCAAATTCCCCATCTCTCCAAAAAACTCCTGGTAATCAACTATCCTTAAAAACGATGCAATTTTAAAGATGCATTTTGCCCACTTTCAATGCAGATCAGTACCTTGACAACTCAGTTCTCCAAAGGTCTGCTGGACTCATGGTTTCAAAGCTTACTATGTGAGCAAAACCCCTTTCATAATTCCTTTGATCTTGAAACATAATTTATGTAAAAGGCATCTTTATTGTATTTTACCTGTTTCAGTGTGAGGGCTTTAGCTTTTTCTTTGGAAATGCCCATTTCCCACACACACACCGCTGTGCTTGTTCCTCCAGTGATAACTAGTTTGGGGTTGGGGCAAATGGCACACAGTATCTGACCCCATTCTGACAAACATTCATAAACAATTACTGCCTAAAAATAAAGAAAACAAAGAAGAATTACTTGAAGGATTAGTGTTTGGTAGGTTAAAAATAAAAACCTGAGTGCTACCCTGCACGCTGGACCATTAAAGTAACTAAGATATCGCTGCTACCCCCTTATGCAGTTTTTCCTCAAACAGAAGCAACTCCAGCCTCTGCCATAAGACGCCTCCCAAGAGAACATGAGAGATGAGCTTTAACTGCACAGATTTAATTCATTCATGTTTTGCAGACCTGGTAAAAAATTATTATTAATTGGTTTATGTCATTCTGCCAGCATTCTGATGAAGCCCACCAGATAGGGAGCAATAAAACATACGCAGTACAAGCTTATTTCATTCACATGTGAAATAAATCTCCATTGTTAGATTTTTTCACTACTGAGTACTAATTGCTTTTGGTACATTCAGCACTGAAACAAATCTCAGATTACAAACCTTGTCTGACTCATAGGTACCCAGTCTACAGCTGAGGTCTGCGTAGCCCCAGGCAAAAGTTTTATTCCATGTAGGTGGGATGAGAACCTTATTCTGTTCTACTGCCAGAATGCCCTTATCAGTACACACGATCTGTCCCACAGGCTCCTTGAGCTCTAAAAAAAGAAGATGGGGTTACGTTTTACTGCTAGCACAGACAAATACTATCTCATCCCATTAAATACCTGATGCTCTGCAAAAGCAGGATATCTGTATTGGCTATGTTATACAAATCTTTGTTTCAACTGCAACGATGGCAACTTTTGCTACATTCCTAAAAAATGCAGTGCTAAGCACCATCAGTAGTGGTGAGAACACTCTGAGGATCACAGATAGCTCTGATCCTACCTGTGATGCTGTACAAGGTGTTCTTCAGACAAGATGTCTGTGGTCATTAAAAGTGGTTGTGCACCATTTCTGGCACAAGTAAAAATAAGTTTTTGGTACAGATTCCAACATCTTGGCTAAGCATTCCCAGAGGCTACATTCCTGACTACAGCCCGTGGTGTTCTACCTGTTTTCCCCCAAGCTTTACAAATACAGATTAGTGCTTTCCAATTTCCTGTCTTAGAGTGCAGCCCTGCTATGTCCTGTGTATTAGTACATCCTTCTCTCTTTACAGCAGGCAGGCACAGATTCATTTAATCAACTAGTTAAGAAATCACTGTATAGCATTTGCCTGCCTCACAGACAATTAACTTTTTGTTCAGTCCAATGTCAAATATGAAGTCAAACCCCACCTTTTTTCATCTCAGCGCAGCTACCAACACCACCCATCCTGCCAACATTTCTCAGTATTTCTTGGCACTGTGATAAAGAATCCTTCTGCTACAAAAACCACAAAAATTGAGGCTATCGCAGGCCCAGAAGCAATGTACCCTGAATACTGTTTATTAAATTAAAACTTTAAAGAGGTGCTTGGGCCCAATTTTATCCCCCTATTTTAAAAAAGTTATGTTAAACTGGCACAGATTTGGTGCTTCCCAAGCATACTTTAAGATAGCCAAGAACATAATGCTGTAATCTCTACAGCATTAGGATATTTTAAATTTGTTTTTCTCACAGAAGTACACCCATTAGTAACATTAGAACTAAGCAAAACATGGAAAAGGACGATCTTGCTGAAACTCTGAATGCTCTGGCAAAGAAACAGGAATAATTACCACGGTTTTGCAGTTTACCTTTCACTGGGGCAAGAGATGGCCGCAGGTTGTCCAAATGATGGAAAAAAATCTTGTCACTTGTGGAACCAGGGGGCACAGAGGTTCCCACAGCCTCCCCATTCAGTCGGCTTCTAACACGCTTTGGTGGGTGTGGTTTTTTAAAGAGCTGAAATTCATCAAGAAATTAATTATCATCAAAAATTACAGGTTTACAAGAACACAAGCTTAAAAAGATCATCAGTACGTCCAATTTACCTTCTACAAGTTCTGCAGCTCAGAAAATGTTACTTAACTGTTCTCAGTATTCACTAATAAGTTACGACAACCATTTCAGTAAGACTTCAACAAGTAATACAAAATCCAACAAGGACATAATGAGCAAAGTATTTTTAAAGCTTCCTCCAGCTGCAAAAGCAGTTGAAGTGAAGCAAGCAAAAATTGGAGGTGGCCAGGCTATCAAAGAACAGAGTAACAGCATAGGTGGGCATGTAATTGGATCGCATATGATAATCATGCACAAGAAACGCATCTTAGCACCTGATCATCTTCTGCCTAGATTTTCATTATGAGTGACTCAATTTCCATTTTACTGCTTCAGTGACCTTTCCTGGTATCTCAGTGTTAAACAAGCTGATCATTGCTTCTAATAAGCCATGATCATCAATGATACACACTAGCTTTGTCATATGATAAATTCATAATAAACATCATCTTGGATGGTAGATGCTATGTATTATAATATGTAAATGACAAATATAAACATTGAGTGCTATTTTGTAAGATTTCAATTACTCTTTCACAGAGAGGCTATTACAGCACTGAAAGGAGAACTGAAATTCCAAGGCCGAAAGTTATTTTTTCCTTACAGCCCTTCGAGATGTGTTACCTGTTGGCCTATCCATAACAGAGGGAACATGCATAAGCCTGAGGTAGCTGAGCTATGAGCATGCACACACATTTCTACAGCTCACATCTACACTCTGGGTACAAAGGGTAACAACAGGCCTAGGTACCACAGCTCTCCCTGAACTACAGCATGCCTCCCGTCTGGCTGCGCTGTGAGAAGATAGAGAGAGAAGGCACATCATACAGTGTCCACATGGACAACTGATCTCAAAAAATGCCAGTTCCAGCAAGAAACCCACCCCTTCTTTTCTCCTTTGAGCGACTGTTTCTCTTGCTTGTTCATTCTGCTCTGCCCCCCCAGGCTGTGGCTTCTCAGGACCCTTGCAGAGTTTGCAAGAGCCCTCTTCCAAATGCAGTACCAGCTCTGGAATGTTCTGCAGCACAGCTTTTTAAAACGGGAAACAGTGGTGGAAGAGATGGGATAAAGAAGATGTAGTCCTCATGTTACACATCCATGCAGCAAAGGAGTGAAAAAGTGCACAGCAGCCACATCACTGAGATAGCTTGCCCTAGATCCCCTGTGGAAAGTCACAGCGGGTCATAGCAAAACTCTACAATTACACAGAAATGTGCTGCAAGAACACTCACCATCAAAAATGACTTAAGGAAGGAGTTCTGATTTCCCCAAGTTTATTGCTGTCTGCCTATTTGCTCTAGCAAAGCATCATGCAATTTCTGGTAGAGATGATGAGATCATCATAGGTTTGTACCTATACCTAAACATGCCTAACAGGCATTTGAAGATTCAGGGAGATCCTTGGACTCAGCTGCAACGCTCTTCCATTTCCCTGCTCTCAGCCCCAGTCTTTATCTGTTCATCTGGCTTTAGCTGGGCCGTGTCTGATTATCATCACAACGCAGTGATTGATTATTACTTAAGAGAAGAAAACCCCACAGCCACTACATATTTAGATTACTGAGACAGCGTAAGAAAGGAAAAGGAGAAAAGCAGCCACAGAGACGTGTGTGCATTTCTTCCCCCTCTCTGGGCTGATCTATGAACTCAGGAAGTCTTGCTAGGCCTTAGCATAAGCATAATGAGTTGGGTGGTTAAGCGTCCCTTGACTATACCAGGAACTCTTGCATGGCTAAGACAAGGAGCTGCATTGTATCAAGGACTCCTGTTGCCTGGCGGAGGCTGGGGACGGGAGTAGGGATAATTAGTAATTTCCTGACAACCTTGGGACATATCTCAGTCCTCTCCTGACAGCCTTGGAGCACCCCCTATCTGAATCTTAAGTCATTCTCCAACAGCCTTGGAGCCTTCCTTATCTGAATTGTAACTCATGCGAAACAGTACCACCACAACTGGAATCCCAAGAATTTGCTGATGACTAAAGCCAGTCATCTCCCAAACCTATAAACAACGGTACTAAGTGAGACCCTTTGATCTCTCCTGGACCACAGCAGGCTGCGACCAGCATCTCCTTCTGAGTGGGACACCTCTCGGAGCTCGCAAACTCTTCAGTTTGCAAAGATCAGAGGTCTGTCACTGAAAACCAACAAGACTTGGGCTGATACTCTTCACTCCTTGAGGCTCAACCCTTTGCCCATTGAGAAAGATGCCGAAGCATTTGATGTGACTATTTTTACTGAACTTCAGGGGAATTTTTTAACAGGCTTACTTCTTTTACTTGCTTATGTATATCTCTTAGTGTCTTTCTGCATGTCTGTGTGTACTAACCTGAATATTCTATAGCAAGTATATTACAAATATTGCTTATCAAACCTATACACAGGTTACTGTCGTGAACTTTATTCAACTGTGAATGAATCTCAGGCTGCTATTATACTCATATTCCCTTTAGATATAAACCGTTGACCAAGTCTGGGACTAGGACTTGATCCAGCTGCACCTAGACTCCAACAGGAGTTTAGAAAGCAAGGGGGTCTTCTCCAAAACTTGTGACTCAACAGGAGGGTCTCCCCGACCTTTTTACATTCCTGATCTCTGTACAAATCACGAAAAATCAATTCTCACTTGATTTTCCTTTGTATGTTTCTCTTCTACCCTACTGTGTCTTCGGTCTCTGTATACATCATTTTAGTTTGATTCTAACTTAATTTTCCTTTGTATGTTTCATCTGTGTATTAAGTAATAGAGTGAACCTTGCCATCACATTCTGTGAAGTTGCACTTTTATAAATTCCTATTAAATCATTTTTGCTAATACCCTTGAAGGTGATTCTTTAAGTGGTCTAAACCACTCCTTTTTGCAACAAGAGGATAGATGAGCAGTTCTTAGCCTTCCTTCCAAGCAATAAGAGACAGAGAGCTGTTAGTGGGTCCCCACAGGAAATACCCTCTGACTGTCCAGAAACATTATGTGCTGCTGTAGTCTAGAGTCCCCAACACATGGGTTAGGTTCCTAGTGAATTGCTGAAGGTATCTGTGTTTCTACTATACCTAGGATTGGAAAAATTCACCTATGACATTTAAAAGTTCCACTGGACAGCAAAAAACCCCTAAAGAAATGCTTGAGAGAGAGAGAGAGAGAGAGAGAAAAAAAAAAACCTTAACCCCCTTGCAAAACTAAAAACCCACACAGTAAAACTTTAGATTTAATATTCCATTTAATAATTTAATGTAATCTCTTAAAGAGAACACAAACTTTAAAGCTGCACCAAAAATGTGTCTATATAGCTCCTTAACTATAGCTGTCCCACAAGAGTCAATCTTCTTAATTTAAATTTTGAGGTTTTTTTCAACAGATTCTTCAAATAAAACATGTGCCCAAGCCCTGCAGAATGCCATGAGACTGGTGTAAAAAAAAGGAGAAAGCATAAGTTATTATAGAAATTATTTCATTACAGGATAACTTAAAATACCTGAACACTAGGCATTACTTCAAAGCTGCACTTTCACTGCTCCCCTCTGACTTTGCAGCAGGAACATACATTATTTTTTTTCTGATGCCGATTTTTACAGTTGAACCATAATTTATTTTGCCTTTATTTTAAGGGTGCAAAGGGGAAAAAAAGACACTTCTAATCTCACAAGCAAAGCCCAGAGTTGACCTTCGTTGCATTTATGATGGAAATGTAAAGGATTTCACACCACTGCAAGAGTATTTATGGAAAAACACTCCCAGGAATTTTTACTCCTAAAAGACTTTCCTGTTCTATATTAACACATTTCAATTTGAGTACCATCTGGCAAATAAGAATTCTACAAAGGGTATACCTGCTTTGGTATCTGTCCAAAGTTATTAATGAATCCTATGGTAGCTGTCTCTTTTAATGGATCATTGATGTTATATATGTCCACTTGCCCCTCATAGAAGAGATGGTGAAAGACATTTACAGCTTCTACTGCTGCAGGACCTTGCTGTTTATAGCCAAAGATCAAGTCAATCCACTCATGCAGATGTGCACTCACAAAGTCACATTCCAGAGCCTGAAATTCAAAGGGCATGCATTAAAACTATGTATACCGGTCATCAGTTGAGTCTGCTATACCTGCCACAAAGAAAAATGCAGAATATACTTTGACATATTCTTGTTATGTTTTGATAAAGCTTTTCATTGAAGGAACTCTTGCCTCAAAATACTCCCTAGCCAAAAAGGAAGGGGAGGAAACACTGGTTCTACAAATCTTTGCAACAATTAGCCATCAACCCAGAACTCATGGACTGGCTAGTAGTGGTGACTGCATGGACCGAGCTTAGATTAATATGCTGTACAAAGTCCCAACTGATGTTTTCTTTTGTCACTATTAAAATGCAAATTACCTCACGATGAACCCTGATAAATTCACGAGGATCTCCTTTTGCCCATGGGGGGAGTATTACATCGCCGAGTTTAGTGCCATTTTGTTTGCAACCTATCAAAAAAAAAAAAAGAAAGAAAAATTTGGAGACAAGCACTGAAACTGCACTGCAACAGCAATGGTGACAAAAAATTATAATATATAAAAAAATCAAATTCTAACACCTTTCCTTTATAAAGCAAGCAATATCATTCTTTTCTTTAAAGTATGGTATCATTTTTAAAAATCAGGCAATAAAACATGAAAAATTCTGCCTCAGTTGTTCATGTAAGATTGCTTGCAGGACGAAGAATTCAGATATTCCTTGCTAGGACTTTTGAAGATGATGATAGTGTTTCAGCATATGCTCTTCAAAACAAACATTACCCTTCTAGCTAGAGCCATTGATCAGATTACTCCTCCTCAGTCTTCACAACTTCATAATGTACAGTCTGAACTCAAAACTTTTATGTTTCCCCATCAAGTGCTCTTGGAATGTGATTATTTTGCCTTTATGCTTCTATTTAAGTAAATTTCTGCTTTTCTTTCCCTGTCATGGGAAAGGCCCACTGCAGTGCATGAAAGTTAATGAAAACAACAGCCAGTAAAATAGGCTTCCGCAATCACTGCACAACCAGAATCTTGTTATATCAGTATAGCTTGCACCTAAGCAGACAACCCTGCTACCACAGCAGCGCTCCATTTTGCACCCAGAGGAATCAGCACAGCAAGGTTCATCTCCTTATCTCTTTTCAACTTCCTTGTTCTTATTCTATGAGGAACACTGAAATAAATGTGCTAGCCCCAATTTAAAAGAAGACATAATTTCCTGTATTTGGCATCTGTTTAGTATGTATATAGCAATGGCATGTCAACTGAGTGTATTCTGAAGAAAATAAATCCCAGTACAAGACAGTGTAACAGCAAACTGTACTGAGAAGCCTTGGTGGAACAGTATTTCATCCCAGGATTTATTTTCTTATCCGTACCGTTCTGTATCAAGGAATGGAATTATTGTTTTATCCATGAGAATGGCTACACATCACAGAAGTACAGGCTAAATATTCATTTCATAACAGTGAAGAGCTAACTGCTATCCCCCACAAGCTTCACACCTAAGGACATTGGTGATTCGCCTGGGCATGGTCTGGCCACATACATTCATCTGCATCCCAGACAGTCCCCTTCCCACTCTGAACATTAAATGGTGGGACGTTACCATTACTAAAAATGTATTTGTTACAACTTCCAAATTATATTCTTGTTTTGTCGTTTGTTGCCAAGAGACAGTTCCATGCTTCCTATTAGCTCAGAGGAACATCAACAAATTTCCAAGTTTATGGGGGTACACAAGTACTAAGTACATTGCTCCAACAGAAACATTGCTTGCATCACCAGACTTTGAATCATCTTCTCTCTTTATCTGAGGGGAAGGGGAGCGGGATTCGTACAAATTAACACAATCAAAAATATCACATGGTGTTTGACAGTTGTTCATAACAAAACCTTTTCTACTATTGTTCCAAATGCTCAATAAGAATTTCTAGGACTCTGATGGTCGCAGTCAAAAATTATCAGATACAAAGCTAAGTGGACAAGACCTCAACATTTTTCCAGTAATGGCTGTACTCTGAAATACACTTGGGAGACGTTTTGCAGGGTCTTCTTTTGGTTTTGCTTTTGTTTTTGTAAGGTTGTGCTTCCAATCTTTTACGATACATTTTGAATAAAGGATTTGAGGCCATTAAAACCTATGACTTGACTAACCTTTATTATTGCTATTAGATTCACAGCACAGAGCTCAGAAAATAAGAGCTTAATGCCACTGTTAAGAGTGACAGACATACTAAGGAACATGTATCTCCTATGGCCAATAGGTCTGAAATTTGACTCCTGTTGAATAATCACTCTCACAAAAGCTAACTGCAACATTTCAACAAAACCTTTAGGAATACTTTAAGAGGAAGTCCTAAAAATGAAGACTGTCAAACAGATTTTGCAAAGCTTAAAAAAAAATGCAAAAAAAGATGGCAAACACTGTCATGGAATAGCAAGTTGCATGGATTAAAATGCAAATCGGAGAAACTCCAAGTAAAACCTGATTATCTGTGTGTTTTGAACTGGTAAAAAACAAAAATCAACTAAACCACACTACTCCAAACAAAAATCCTTTTTGGGTATTTCAGTGTCTTGTTCAGTGATTCTAAGAAAAAAGTTTGCATTAACTGCTTAAAATGAACACTCACTGCTTGAGAAAATATCTTAAGTCTGATAAATCTAAAAAAGTAAATCTGACGTATCACAGAAGAAATAAGAATTCCTGCCACACTCTTCTCAATGAAACAATGAGTTCTGAATCATTCAGACTTTCAAATATAATATTGAATAAACATGTAGTATCAGGAAATACCAGAATTAGTCCTGCTTATGCTTTCATATCAGAACATGCAAGTCATCTATCATTTTCTCATGCAGTTAAACAGATCTTTTTCTGCCCATACTATGAAACACTTTTCTCATGCTGCACTGTCTGGCACTGCTCTCGCACCCGTACCACTGCAATCAAGCTCCTCCTGCCTACCTAGGTCAAAATTGTTGGAATTGAGCAGGAACTCGGGGAGGTAGAAGAACTCCGGGATGAGCTCCTTCACATCTGCCATATTGTGCTTAGACGCTGAATACCAAGCCTCCCGTACGCTGTGAAACATTCGGTCAGCCAGGTCAAAGTGACCACCCTGTGGGACACAGTGAGAAGCATGTCAGCATCAGAGTATCTCTCAGCACAGCAGATTTTGCCAAGAAGGCAAATCAGAACATCCTCTGCCTAAAAGAGGCACACTACAGAGCATAGCATGTTTCTTTCTCTAACACAATGGATTTAAACAGCTGCATTACTTTTTGATACACAGTAATAGTAAACATAAAGCACTGAGATACAGATATACAGAATTTTAAGACGACAGTCATCCAGTCCTATTTCAAACTTTAGTCTCTTCCAGAGAAACACAAATCTTTTTGCCTAATGGCTTCTGTCTGGGAAAATATTTGACATGTAATGTTACAAACCCCATTACCCATCAAACTGGCAAACAATTCCAGGCTCTGCAAATGTTTATTTTAACACTCAGTACTAAAATGGCTCTTTGGATAGATATATTGGTTTAAAATAACAATCTTTCAACACCTCCAGCACAGAACTAAACAACTGGCATATGAGCCTTTCAACAACAGACAAATAAAGCATGATGAGCAAAGCATTTTTCACAATAAAACTTGCTTTGGTTTTTGTCTGCTGATATTTTGTTCTGCATACACTTAGAAAAATGTTCAAACTACTAGAAAAAAGTGAATTCCATTATGTCTTTTACAAAGATACATCAAAAACCTCCCAGGCAATAACAACTCTGCTAAAAATATTTCTTCTACCATATTTGATGAAAACAAAGCCAATTGATTGTATTTGTCACTTAGGTCTCAAATGTGCAGCAGGCAAGAAACAAAAAGTGAGGTGATGTAATTCTTACCTGTAACCGTAAGAATATCTGAGTAAAAGGCTCCATCCGGACAAGATAGGAAGCCACTATCATGGCTGATGAATAGTGGGTCCCATAGTGATAAGCTGGGGTTTCCCCTGCAGAAGATTAAAAATCATAAACATAGAACAAATAAAGCAGTTCGGTGACAGAATCAGTACTAACTGAAAAAAAATTAATTAGTGCTGCATTTTAATTACTGGGTGACCTTGGACACATTTAAAATTCAAATGTGTAATTTTCATTCTCAAGAATCTGAAAGCTTTATGTTTTGTCACGGACACCACTTGAGTTTTGGCTGCAGTCCAGTAGCCCTAATTCAATGGCCTTCTGCAGAGCAATACTGAAAGGTTAGTCATTTTTTATTTTAACCAACTGAAGTGTTGCAGCTCAGCTATGGTGATTTCTGCTGAAGAAACTTTTGGTTTTGTTGGGTTTTTTTGGTTTTGTTTTGGTTTTTTTTTTAAACTTTTAGTCTTATTGGTTACTGTGGAATTAGAGGCTTGGGCAGAAATATGTCTCACAATTGTTGGCTACAGATTTTGTACAGCTTTTACTTTCTTTAATTTCCTAGCAAAAAGTCTGCATAAATACACTTAGAACATACTGACTCATTTCTAGAAATGAATGTCTTTGCCACCTGCTGTTGTTTGATACAGAACAGCACCGCAGTAGTTAAACAGGCTTGTGTCTTCAATAAAAACACACAAGAAGAAACGTATCATATAATAGTTGCCTTGCCAAACACGCAAGTTTTATTTTCAATATATAAGGAAGCTCTAAATTCAAGAATACGTAACTTATTTGCATCTTATTCTGTGGGTTTCTTTAGCTAATAAAATGCTGTTTCCTTAGCAAAAAAGCACTTAATATAAGAAATGAAAAAGCTAGAGTAGTGCTAATGCAGAAGTATTCCCATTCCTTTGTACAACTTATTTTCTTGCAGCAGAACTCAAACTGTGTTAGTAGAGACAGCTGGTTGTGTGCCTCATGTCCCTGTCCATTCTAGCCTTTAGACAATGTTAAACTGTTCTGAATGTGCACCTGTTTTGTCTTTATTTTTACATATAAACAAAAGCTGTCACTTGGATTTAAAACAAACAACACAGCAAGAAAACCAATGCCCCTTTGCTCTAATTTAGCATTTGTTGGAGAGTCACTAAAAACCACAGTGGAGTTCTGCATATCCACATCCAGACCTCTTGACCTATAATATAAAAATCCATGACTCCCTCCCATCATGTGACAGGCACATATATATACCCCTGCTCCTCCTGCAGGAGGTATCATTACTTACCATTGGGATCTTCCCAATCTTTGTACCGTTTCTTGTACTGGGCTAACCTGTCTTCTGTTTGAGCTCCCATGGGCTTGGCCAGGTTTCTGAATGTCTTGGGATTGGTAAGATCCAGTTCCTTTAAAAATAAAACAGACACCAATTTTATAAAAAAATCAAAGACCAAACAAACCCTTTCAACGCTGCCGATTACCATATTTAATACCACATACCTCCTAAGGCTGTCATCTTTGCTTTCTATATACACAGCTGATGCAATGTTGGATATGCTTAAAACAATCCTTCAGTCCCATCTAAGAAGTCAGTGTTTTTTATTTGAAGTCACATCTGGGCTCCAGATAATTTTTGCCCTGCTCTCCTCATCCTCTTTCCCAATTCCCTCTAATTCTGTTCTTGAATATTCGACATGCACGCTAACAATATTTTATGTTATGGTCTGGCTGGTAGCAACGGCTGCCCACAAAAGCATTAATACAATGTTTCATCTTTTTCAAAAGCAAATTCTTCACTGTGGGTCCAGATTTCATAGTAGCCCCTACCACAGTCTTCTGGACAAGCATGCTTTCTCTGTGGGCATAATGGCCTTCAGGATATTCAGTAGAAAGCTAATGCAAAGACTTACAGGAACTGCTGCAACATAGAGAGGCAACTGCCTTAGAACAAGCTATGTATCCTGGCCCTCACCTGTCCAGTAACATCCATAAAATCAGCTCAGGCAAGGATGTGCCCACATGGGACAGCCAAGAATCTCTAATATCCTACTCACTGGTAAGTAGAAGGAACATGACAAAATAGATGAATGCAAACAACTGGCGATAAAGATAAGCCTCAGTTTTACTAAGGCAGTATGAGCCAGCTGTAATATTTGCAAAACTTCCAGCATAAAAAAGATCACTGACAAGGCTGACAAGATGTTTTATTTACCTC
Source organism: Buteo buteo (assembly GCF_964188355.1). Classification (NCBI taxonomy): domain Eukaryota; kingdom Metazoa; phylum Chordata; class Aves; order Accipitriformes; family Accipitridae; genus Buteo; species Buteo buteo. The sequence continues at coordinate 67,683,426 of NC_134171.1, read as the reverse complement.
TGAATCATAGTCTGCGAGGATCCAGGGAAAGACAGGGTACTGCATGAGATCATTATAGGATCTGCCCGCCAGAGTGTTTAAGTGCATCAGGTACTGGAAGTTACTGATTTCTCCTCTCTTAAGGAAGACAGATAACAGCACTGTAAAGTGTTCACTTTACAACAATCAGATGTCTACACTGCCAGACTGTCAAAGCGTTCAGCTCTCCCCAAACATACAAAACTTACTTTAATATTACAATGCTCACTCTATGTTTACTACAGTCCCTCCCCTTGCATTTTCAATGGTAAAACCATTTCCTATTGATGATGATATAATGAAATACTACAAACTAAAATGCTGAGATACACTTTCTATAGTACTATATTCCACCTGTTTGAATAAGAGGATGCAACTTATATGCACTGATTAATTACATATCACTACAAAATGTGGAATTTAATAAAAAAAAAAAAACAACCAAAATTTTCATACTTACTTCCCATCTTTGAGTAACAGATTTTTCTCCCACTAACGTGCTAAGCAAGCCAGACCTAATGGGAAGAAGGAAGTGCATTTTCTGACTTAGCAGTAAGATCTGGGTTATATCTTCACAAAACAATCCAAAGTTTTAAGATTAAAACTTGTAAACTGTCAGAATTAGAAAAACAGGGCTTTGTTCCTTTTTGCTTTAGCAGTGCCTTTTTTTTATTTCTAAACACAGAGTTAAAATGATGCATGTTAATTATGCAATTCAGGGCAAGTACAAATGTATCTAACAGGCTGCTGATGGGGAAAATATCTTCAACAACTTGGACAAATATAATGGCTTTGGCATTTCAATTCCTTTCAGAACATATCTGTATACCAATAACGTTAATCCTGATAGCATATATTAATTAGTAAGAAGATATACCAACGCTGCCAACAATACTAGCACATTTAAAATAACTGGAGCACAACATCACTAGTTATTTATTTTGGTAATGCCCAATTTTAAATTGAGGTTGCAGTACTCTCCAGTGAACCCCGACCTTAATGCAAGCATCATTTATTTGAAACTGATGAGCTATAGAGCTTGTGAGGAACAGAATCACCTACCCTTGCTCTACACTTGTGTTTGGCCTCTGCCCAGACACCGACTCCGAACTGTCAGTTAGAGATGGCACCACAGCCAAAAACCTGCATCAGCAGTTAAAAGGAGATTAAGATCAGTGTTTCTGTCCTCAGTATGTCTTCTCCTTAGAAACAGAGGGCATTTAGTACAGTTACAGACTTTGTTTTGAGCAGCTACGTAACATCTTCAACAAAATTTTTCCCACTGAACACATACCACAAGTTTTGCATGAGGGCATTAGCGCTTCCTAGTGGTTCTTTCATGCAGCACTAAGTTGCTATCAGGTTATAAACTGCCTGACATCCATCACTCTTGCAATCTGCTTCTGGTTGTTAGGTCACCATAGGCTCAAATACAGCTCAACACAGGTATTTGCAAATATTCAGATTAATGTTCTAACTCATTTTACAATACCTTTGATAAACTTTGTTTCTAACCCCTTTTTGGAAAGCTAGAAGATAGTTCCGTCCGTCTCCTGAGAAAACTTCAATTGCAATTGGCTGAAAACAAAAAGGACAAACCCATGTCAACACTAACACATTTGCTCGTCACCTCTGAAGGTCAGGTGCAGACCAGTTTAGTCATACTTTAGTACATCTGACACCAAATTATGGTGAAGCAGACGTTGCTTAGTGGGGCCAGATATTTTATTTTCAAAACATTAAAATTCATTAATACACCCAATAAACTAAACCACAGTATGCCAAATATTCAAACAAGGATGCCCAACTTAAGTACTTCAATTTCAACACAGTGAACAACTTCACCTTCCAAATACTGATCAGTTATGTATTTATTTTACTTTTAAAAAATGACAACATCAACAAAAAATTCCAAAGTTGGCCCCTCAATCCAAATACAACGTACAAGTTACCTGCAAAAGGTATCTCCTTTTATGTACTTCCTTGATATCTTCATATGCAAAAATGCTGCATGTTCTTTTGAGTTGACTTGGACCTTGCCTTGCTCCCCTAGGTATGATTGGCTCATGCATCCTGTAAATGAGCATAAACAGGCAAGAGAGAAGTGATTAAAAAGAAGATAAAGTAAAAGAATTATTGCCTTAGTTCATATGAGAGCCCAGTTATAGAAACAGCTGATTTTCACAATATACCATACTACACTGAGCAATTTGTGAGCACAGAAGAAACTTCTCCTGAAGTCTTTCTGGCTCTGACATTATTTTGGAGTTGAATCCTCAAAAAATCTCATTAAATACTTCTTGTTCAGCTACTAATGAGTGAGGAAACTCTATTAATCTACTCACTTTGGAGGCAGTGTCTCAATATCCCGTATTTCTCTGGTAGCTGTCATGGTAAATCCATCAATGACATAGAAGTGCTCTTTCCCAAAAAGAAGCAGCCCTTCACTGGTGTCAAGGCCCTGAACCCGAGCACAGCGGTACATATGCTGAATCTGTGATGAAATGCAGATGCTTAGCAAAAGCAGGTTAACAAGTTCAGGCTCAGACCGTTGCTTTGTTAGAACAAGCCCCAGACACTGCCTTATCACTTGTAGATACAGCAAAAATTCTGCTATTTTCCCCCTTAATCAGAGATATACCTAATGCCTGCATTTAGCAATTGGGAAGGGAGTTAAATAAAGCCTCCTCTGTATGATATAGATTTATATATTTACCAACTTCTCCACTCACACCATGCTTCTTGAGCATATTTTAGAACCTGTAGCCCACTCAACTATGATCACAAATGTACTTACTGGTATACTTCAGACAGACAAAGTCTGAAATACCAAATATGCAGCATGGTCGTTAACACTGTTCTTGGCGATAAAATATTAGTTATCAAGTTTTTTCATTCTAATGAAGAAAACAATTAATTATTGACAGTCCGCCAAGTTCAGTGTTTATATTTTCAATGTATATTTTCTGTCTGGACTCATTAAGCTGACAGGATAATAATCCAAGCACAAGACAGCTCACAGCTTTCATTTCAAGACAGGTTCTTTTTTCCCTAGCAGACAGAAGGAAAGAAAAAGAACATTTCCAGTACAGGGTTTTCAGCTCAGGATCTCTTTGAACCAGAGCACACATTTGGTTTCCAGGAAGAAGCTGACAAAATATTAAGCAAATTCACCTGTAGATCAGGGAAGGCATCTAGGACATTTATTCATGCTTGTGACATGTAATGGAGAAATTCCAATACAATAAGTGCTTAGCGTGTTTGAAGTACACAGTACCTTCTCTCCTTCTTCAAGAAGTCGAAGCAAAGTTGTATTGTCAGTCTTCTCCTCTTCATCAATCGAACTCCCCTCAACAATCTGATCCTGCGATTGGTCCTGGTTCTCATCATCTCCTCCGTCAGGAGCAGAGCGAGATCGTTTCAGGGGAGGCTTGACCAGGCCTGGAAAAGAACAGAGATAGATAAATAAAAACCTAGCAAAAAATTCACTTCGCAAAACCTATTGAACTTTGAAATTACTGATCCAATACTAAGAAAGAAAACCAAACAAGAGTCTTACAAGATCCTTATGCTTATCTTAATGCAAATGTATGAGAAGATATAAAGGCAGATAAATTTAAAGAAAACAGTTCAGGACAGAACAAACGATCTAACCTTTGACTCTTGCAATAGTGTCCTCCCCATGTTCTGGCTCCTGCTGAGTTGTTTCACCCACTGTATTCTCTTCTATAGGATCCTGAAAGACTGCAGGGTTTCCAGAAGCCAGGCGCATGTAGTACTCCTTACTATCATAACTTACAGCTCTTCGGTAACGAGCAGGTTTCTTAGAAATAATTGAAGAAATTGCTTGGTCAGTCAACTGCTCATTTGCTTCAGTGAATGTGTTTCAGGAATACTGTGTGCAGCACAGTGCATGCCCATCAAGTGTTTTATGCGTGCTCAGTCATACACCAACACATACAGAAACAGACTCTTCAGTAGATCTGATCTACCAGCTAATTTGCAAGGAAGCTATCCAGCCACTAAAGTAATAACGGGGTTGCAGAAATGCCTGCAGATAAACCCACAACATGGGAACTAAGAAGTGTAGCCAGAATGTTATGAGCTGTCACAAAAGGTTGGGATACTTGTGCTTAAGATTGATAGATGAGATGGCCTTTTTATCATCTTTCATAACTCCCTACAACATATGCAGCTTATTCATTAGCCAACTGACTACTTTGCTAGGCAATAGTTTGAATAAAAAATTGCCTCAAGATACAGATATGTGGAAGCTGATATGAACTAAAAGCAGCCTGGGACTGGCTTTAAGGCTCAGAAATTCATAATTAATTCAGTTGTTTCTTTTTTAGTAAAGATTCTGACAGTTTGTGGGCAGGAGACTGGCACAAGAGTATCCATTTAACCAAAGCAATTCTTTGAGCAGCATTTGTACCTTTAGGTGATGACAATGTATTATGATACCTTTCATTATGGTGGTGGTATGGTGGGGTTTTTTTTGGTTTGGGGCTTGGGTTTTTTGGGGGAGGGGGGGTGCTGGTGTTGGTTTTGTTGAGGGTTTTTTTTGCGTTTTTTTTGGTTGGGTGTTTTTTTTCCTTTGCCCATCCCATCCCCCACCACAGGCTAATTCTTATGTTCCTCACTTTATTATGGAGGTAACATTTGAAATAGAAGTAAGAACTAAATAAGGACAATAAATATGTCAGAATGATCACAGGAGATACAGGTGAAGATAAAAGAGGTATTAAAGAGCCAAGAGCCCTTCCAAAATTAAAAAACTTGATACACAAGGATGGATGAAAACCCACTGATTTTATACTGCAGTTGAAAATGTTCTTCTCCAACTACTGTTTGACCCCACCCTCTAACTTTAGAAAGCTTTGTGAATGTGTTCAGTTCTTCATCACAAACTGTTTTTTTGGTAGCATTATTTCCCATGAATTTCAAAATTAGGTTGGGATAATTACAAAATATTATTATTATAAATCCAGTTCAATGCTTTTCGTTATGTAGAACTGCAGAATATCACTGCCATTTCAGTCAAGATTTTCCCTTGCCCACTTCTGCAGTAATAACTGGAAATACGTAAAAGGTGATTTTTTTTTTTGGTTCATCTGTATGACAGTATAGTGGAAAACTGAATGACCCATAAAATCAAACTAGCTTTATTACAAATGGATGCTCCAGATGACAAAGAGATTAAGATACACAATATGGAGATTTATTATTTCAGGTCAAATTGGCTGCCCCCAAAATAAAAAATTTAAGGCAGTGTGATCTAATTTGCTGCTTATGTTCAACTAAGTCTTCTCTCCTTATCACCACAAAAATGTCACTTAAATGATACTTAAAACTCTGTGGAAACAACTATGTATAGCCTACAAAGAGAAATCCTAACTAGCACTGCTAACATGAAGAAAGGAAAACAGTAACAATTTATATTGGATATTCTGTATAATAGCATTACTTTCACTTATATGTATTAGTTTATTGTTGAATGTAATTCAAAATGAGTGAACGCACATTACACATTGTACTTAGTGATGGGCAAGACAGCGAATGTAATTAACAGAGAAGCAGCGTAATACTGAAACGCTTGCAGAGCAGCCACTTCCAAACAAGTCTGTTATTTTCGAGGCAGGATGTGTGTTTTTTAAACAAATGTGTATATTTCTTTAATAGTGAAAATGAGAGGAAGAGTCAACTAGGACAAAATTAATCTGGGCTCTAACAAAAGTAGGCCTGTTACAGCCCATTAGGGTCAAAAAGGAGAAAACACTGCTCCCCAGATCCTCTCTTGGAAAGAAATACTTACTTTCCCAGTAAGTGCTTCCAAGTGATAGTGTTGCCCATTACTAAACATGTTCCACCAACCATTAGTTCAGATCCCAAAGCCACAACAGTTCACACAGTGAGAACAGTGATAGCACAGCCCAACGCAGCCGGTTAGTGTGCAGCAAAGAAGGTAAGATCCACAGAAAGTTTTATTAGGTGAAGGCTGAGGAGAGCACAGTAACATCTTCTAACATGATTACTGAAAAAGCCTTTAGGCCTGAAAATATTTATCGAAAGAGCAAGTTGAAAGCTGAACGTAGAAGCCTTGTTAAGATTGCCTAACATGCAGGAGGAAAAAAGAGTTGTATTTATTTCACATTCTTTCAGTGTACTTGTTTCTTTACCTTTTGAGGAATGGTATCATCAGATGTCTCAGGAACTCTACTTGAGAAGTCAGACTGAAAACAGGGCATCAATTATATAAGCATCAGAGAAAGAACACTTTTGAGAAGAATGTATGATGGCATGTTCTCCACTTTGTGTAAATTAGACTGTCACTACAGCTATTGTGTGTCAGACTGCAAGCAGACAAATATACCTAATGGTTTAAAACTGGCTGGATGCTATTTTTTGTTTGCTTGTTTTAATACTTTGACATTCATGCTTAATTCGAGGAAAAAAATCCTGCACGCATACATGCATGCCTAAAAAGACACAATAAAGACTGCTCCATTTCTTAAAAATGGTGTTCCAAAATTAACAGGAACTAACTACCAGGTTTTCAAAGGCCACGCACATTGCTGCTACACAGCCCATGTTCATATTTGCAGATGGATGAAAGTACATTTCACAAATGCACCCAAACAAAGGCCTGTAGCCTGTTTGTTTTTCTTTTTTTTTTTTTCAGATCACTGTTTACCGCATTATCTAGCATAAGGCCAAGAACTCAGACTGAAACCTCCCATAGTTACGGTACTTCTCGGCCTCTAGAGGCTTGTGAAGATACCTCTGCTGTCCACTGGCATGATCACTTAGCTGATGCAAGCACACCTCATCTTATGTTGCAACTGCTAGTCTTCAAGTTCACCTAGTTTTGAGCTGAGTGATTCAGTCCTTTCCCTAAATATACTACAAGGAACAACTGGATCTTACCAACCATTTAGGACATACAGACAGGATACAAGGTAATACCAACAGAGTAAAATATGTTTCTTAAGAAAAACTTCCAAAAAAATACGGATTTTACAACAGGGTATAAAATTACTCACCACAAAATCTTGAATACTTACCAGCAAGTTTGTTTCTTGCTCAGCTTCAGGCATGTAGGGATACTGAATATAAAACATGTCATTTCGCACCATCTTTTTCCTCATTCTGCAGGGACCCTCAGTCATCTCCAACATCCACTTGTCAAGATGGGAGCCAATGGGGGGACCCCACAAGCCTCGCTCTCGCAGTAACTCGTATTCAATTTGAGACCACTCTTCTGTCACGTATTTTAATGCATTCTGCTGACGCTGAATACAAAAACATATGTATATGCCTCAAGAACGATGCTTTCAAGCCTGTCTCTGATGTGAACATTTTCACTACACTACAGAAAAACGTGTAATAATTCATAATTCTAGTAGCATTGTCTAGTACACCTTAATGAGCTTTTCAGTGTCAGTTACCATAAGAGCAGGGTTCATATTGTTATCTTCTCAATAAAAAAAAGAGAAAAAAAAGAAGGTAAAAACTCTGCTTTTGGTTTGTATCATTAATTGAACGTATTTCTAAATAGCAAATATGAAAGAAATGTAACTTAAGAATGAAAACAAAAATTGTTTTAGAGGCCTTCCCTGCCTGTATTTACACTGGGGAGAGAAGTTCAATGAAGCACAGTTTGGTGGTTGACTGTTTTAACTAATTGCTTTCAGTGACTTGTTTCTCTCAGAAGCTGATTTCTTAAGATTTATATCATGCAGCTCAACAACTAGTTTCAAACAAAGGTCTTTAGGGATGTTTGGAAGAAACTGCAGCATGCAAAGATATCATTCTAGAAGGCACAGAGCAACCACTTTCTATCACTGCATAATTTGGGAAAGGTACCATAAAATTTTCTTTGTGTTACGATGAAAGTAATTTGTACACAATGCTTCTCTGCATATACTCTTCAGTTTTTGTACCATGTTTTAGAAAGACAGCATATTCTAGCATATTTTTTTCTTTACACTTCTAAGGAAAGACTACTTAAGCTTCTTGAAAAAAACATGTCATATTGCTACAAAAGCTTTCATCTACAACTAGATCAAAATTAGTTTCCTCATTTGTTTATTTGATTGCATTTTAAGAACCCTTAAAAATAACAACTGTATCTGAACATTCAAGCATTTCACCAATGACAACCTAATATTTCACAAGCCCCATACTGAGAAATGGGATTAGTATAACCTAACAGGTCAAAATATCAGTGTCAGGTAATTAATCCTCTGAACCATACCTCCTGATATTCCTTATACTGCATATCAACCAGGTCCCGAACCACTGCAATGTGAGTAAACATCCACTGGGAAATTTCCTAATACAAAGGTAAGAGGACAGACAGAATGACACTTTATAAAAGAAGATTTTGTTTGAATGAAAAAGCCTATGAATACATCACCTTGCTAAACTTCTCACAAAGGATAGTTTCTTTAAAAAAAAAAAAAAGATGACTTTCAAATTACTGCATGCAACAGTATTTAAGGTTTTGTTTGTTTTGGTTTTTTGTGGTTTTTCTTTTTTTTTTTTTTTTTTAAAAAAGGCAGTAGATTCATGTATAGGAATACCCTTTAAAGGAAACTGGCAAACATTCGGAAAATATTCCCAACACATGGCTAACAGTTCAAAACATTCCCAAACAGCCAAAGACTGGCGCTGACAAATATTACTACTTTTCCCTATTTCCTTTTAAGTAGTATTTTGTGGATGCTGCCTAGTTTGTTGGAAATCCTCAAGACACCCATCACTCCTCATTCTGTACTGCACTATAACTGTTTTCACTTATTGCTCCCTCTACTGATAGAGCTAGCAACAGTTCCTGTCAGCACAGTTGGTGAGTTACCTCCTTTTCATTTTAATGCATATGCCTGCTCACCAGGAAAAGGACTGAGAGCACTGAGAATTCTTTACTTTATCAAAGCCACCGAATAATTTTTGGATCAGAAGAAGAACTGGCAACGTATTTTTTTCACAGGACACAAACTCCTGATTAAGTCAACAGGAGTTATACATTTCCTTGTGGCAGGAATACACCTGCCCCCGTCGACCCAACATATCCCCAATGTTTCAAGTACTAAATACAGTAAGAACTCAATCCTCCAAAACTTTCCAACCCTTCTCTTTCCTTTGTTTTCAATGCCTCAAATACTTTATACTAACTCCTTGTAACGGCCCACCAGGTACTGTCCTACTGAGAGCACCACTGCTGTGCTACTCTGGTCTAACTCTTTTTTTTAAACTTTTAAATTTTTTTTAAGCAAGCAGGTTTGTAAAACGAATGTCCAGTTCTACCATCATGTACTGTTTTGCTGAACTTTTCTCTGTAGTACCATAAAATCAGTGCAAAGCAGCATTTGTTTAGTCATGGTACAAACACACTCATATAGGGATTTTCCTAAACCACATTATCTTGGGGGCAGGATGAAAAAAAGGACAAGCACCTATCTCACAGCTTCCATTTCAGAGCAGTAATGCAAACTGACTTTAAGAACCAGACTAGCAAAGCAATAAAGCATATATATAAACAGAAGCAGCTGAGCAGTCTCACCAACAACGAAGAGTTTAACTCTTGGTTTAACGTTACAGATACACAGATGTACCTACTAGATTAGGACACACAGAAGCAAGATGTCCATTCTGGATATTCAAAAAAGGAAAAGAAAACCAAACACCAGATACCACTTCACACACTGCAGGACTCCTTACATTGCGATATTTACCACAAACCCTGAACATACATTGCTGGATTTTAGACTGCATGTTATTAATTGACATAAATTACCTGCGTAGAGAGGTTGTGTTTATTAAGCCCACTCTCCTTGCGGTTTCTCCTGGAACCAGTTAGTTTAGAGAGGCCGAACCCACTGCTAACTCGTGAAAGTTTGGACTGTGTGGTTGGAACCAAAGCCTCCCCTCTGCTGATGCATTTCTTCTCATGAGCTGAAAAAACAAAGAGAAAGTGTTTGGAGTACTTTTTAGGTGGGTTTTTTTCCTTCCCCCATTATAGTTGTTTCTTTAAATAGAATAACCTTTTCTGCTGCTTTAAAAAGGCGGGTGTTTGGGGGATTAGGGTTTTTGTGTGTGTGGGTGTGTGTGGATGTGTTTGTTTGGGGATTTTTGTTGTTATTTTTTTTAAGAGTGCCCAGCAGCACTCACATTCATGTCAAACATTTATGACTTGTATGAGGAAAGATCCCCAGGTGAAATCTGGGAATTGCTTACATTTTGAAATGAAGTATGACAAATAGATTTGTTACTCCTTTTTTTTAATTATCAAAATTGGGCTCCATGAGCTATGAATTCTATCCTCATCTGAAGAGGTGGAAACCAGCTATGTATAAACAAAATCATCACCTAGCCTCCCTCTACCCCTGCCAGCCTTTATTTTGCTGATTTACATCCCTTAAAGAACAAGCGGACATTCCAAACAAGGGAGACAGCATCTGAAGAAATATTTTTTTTCTCAAAACAGTCACAAAGATAACAGGATTTATATAATTTATGTTATACACAGTAGATACTAGTGAAAAAATTGCAGCTGAGCACCATATGTCTACCCAAAAAGGAGCTACAACCTGACCCCACTAACCAATCTGGCAGCAAAATACGCTGTATTGAGCAGAGAAACTAGGTGGGCCTACTGCACCTTTTTGTACACATACAGCCATCCCAGTTGATAGTCAAGTCCACAAGACTGGTGTGCTTACTTTAAAACTGAAGTAAAAAAAAAAATAATCACAGTTTAGTTCAACTCTCTCAACAGTTTAATGTTCTTCCAATATTCAGCTAATGAATCATGTATCAGTTACCTTTGACTTCAAAAGTACATGCTCACATTCCTCACTGTTGCTTTAATTCACTCCACCTCTGAGCTTTCTTTTCTTCTTTTAATACCACTACTACTTTCTTATAGCAATAATTTCTTTAAAGGTCCTTCACTCTACTCAAAACATTTCTGCAAATATACTGACTATCAGGGAGATACTGGAAACTTGAGCAAACATCAGTCAGGGACAAAGCACATCTAGAAATACAGAAACTGCAAAACCAAGTATTCCAAGTTTCCAAAAATGCTTTCTGTATATCCAGGTTAAACTTAATTGCTTTAGAGCTATGTAATCTTCAAAGTAGTTAGTCATGTGTATGGAATTTTATTATCTGCTGTCTAAACTCTCACTAATTCTGTCCAGCAACAGTTGGCCTTCTTTATTACACAGGCTCAGAGCTGACTTGTGCTTAACTTGCTGTCCACCAGGATACCCGGGTCCTTCCCTGCAAAGCTGCTTCCTATGCTGAACAGATTTCCCAGCCAAGAAGGAGAATTCATAGTATCCCTGCTGCTTAAGAAGGACAGCTTGGTCACACATTTCCAATCGTATCACCAGACCAAGAGTTTGCAGGTTGCACCCAGACATGCACAAGAAGGGCCCCCGTCCCTGCCTGACACATTCAATCCTGAGAATGGTAACACAGGTCACCCCAATCCAAGTGTTCATGGGAAGGAGCTAAATGACTCCATCACTGTAATCCATAATACGCTGTTTGGTGCACACCAACTCACACACACAGGACATTGTTGAGACCCCCAGTAGCGTGCAGTGGAGCGTAAGTATATCCTACAAACGATACAGTTTCTGAATGAGACGTTAAATGGTGACAGTTTAGAGTGCTTAGCTACACAAAAGCTAAACCCACATTAAAACATCCAGTGCATATGGTTCACTTCAGGGAAATCTACCATTCAGGACAGATAAATCCTCAGTTACACTTACCCAAATGATTTTGCCAACACTTTAAACTTGCTTCCTCAATAAAAGGTCTTGCAACTGTTATATCCACTTGACCACGATCATTGACAGGTAGCGTCACTTTGAAAACTTCTTCTAAAACCTGTTTTTTACTATGGATCAGCTCTGTCCACACTCTGTTTATAGCTTTTAAAAGAAGTTGGCGACCTGCATAGGTACAAGATCACAAACAATAAGCTCTCTATGGTGCTTATAGAATTGTTGGGTTTTTTTTCCTACAGTAATGAACTGAATAATTTCTGCAATTATACTCCAATTTCTTCCCCTCTTGCATGACTTGTGAAATGCCTTTGTCCAGGCAGTCTTTTCTTGCCATTTATATGCTATCAGGAAATATCTAACAGTTAATTTGGGCATTTTTTTTCTCTGTGAATCTGAAGTATTGGCTCTGATTAGTTGTGATTCTTCTCCTACATCCATCTATTCACAAAATGAGATTAAAAAAAAATCTTACAGAAGTAGGTCTATAACCGCATATATAATTCCATACATACATTACGCTTTAATAGTTTTACATATGACTGTGTGCATAAGTACATGCCTGCATATTAAATATACACATGCAAGAAATAAAAAAAATCACTGAATCCTTTCTTCCACAACTACTTCATAGATTTCCTTTGAGTGAAAGATCCTGAGGATGCCACTGAGTAATAATTTTACAGCTTATACCAATTATTTCTTACCTATGCTCATGTAAGATCCAGCTGATACAAAACCATGGTGCACACTTAAAATGACTCATTTCTATTACATTCAACTCAGTGCATAGAAAGCAGTATTTCTAATTCTGACATGTGTACAGAAAACTATAAAGAGCTCTTGGTATTTTAACAAAACAGTAACTTTCCTGGATATGTCTGTCTTGGTATCTCCATGTGGGTTTTTTCTTCTATTTTTTATATATTTTTATACACACACACACACCCCCAGCCCTAAGAGTAACTGGGGTAAAGGATTAGTGACAACAACACAGAAGTGGCATTAGCAGACATCTGTGGCTTTGTCACTCTCAGATTACCTTCACTGACATCTTGATTGTAGACTCCATCTGGTTCTATATCAGAGGGGATCATAATGTGCCAAGTTGTCATCCTGGCTTCTGCTTCCAATCCAAACCCATCAACGTTGCTACAAATACACAACGAATTAACAACAACCTGGGGGGGGGGGGGGTTAGGGTGGAGGGGGGAAGTGGGAATCAACATAAAAACCCCGCCAACAAGCTAAAGCATTTGATTCCCTGTGACAGTATCACAAAGATTAATACGTGCTACTACAGCACCATATCTTCACTTCTGTCCACTTGAGTTCTGACAATCTGTGGTCACAAGCTGAACTGAAGGTTTATGAAAAATAACATGCCATGGACACATCACTAGAGAAAGTTGGTAATATTTGAAGAAACACAAGCCAGATGAGGCCACAAATAGAGAACATTAGGGTTTCTGCTGATGATGCTTCCCAAGTGTTTTCACATGAAACACAAGTTGTACACCTTTTTGGAAAGAAAAAATCAAAACGCCAGGCAGGCATTTGCAGCAATGCAGAAAAGTGGGTGTCCACAGCATTTGTCATGGGTATCTGATTAAATGCCTGACTAGACTTACTCAATGCTATACATACAAGTACTAAGATATGGAATTTGTATTAAATGATTCAACAGACAATAAATCTAGGACAGATCCCTTTGACTATTAATTACTTAGCACCAGTGTTTCTTTCTACCTTCTCATAACAACAAAATGATTAGAGAAGCACTTGTGTCAGTATTTTCAACACCTCTGTAAAAGGAGGTAAAAATGTCCTCCACACCTGGGCTCTTCAAACCTAATTTTGTTTCAAAATGAATCACTTAAGGTTGCCTGTATTTCACTGGCCAGTAAGTTCTGAACGGTTATCCAGAATTTGCTGACTTATTTGCAAGGTGAGTGTCATTGCTGAGAGATAACAGGTCATTTTAATACTTCACAGCCCTGGTTCTGGAACGAACTTCTGTCTGAGATATTTACCTTCCCACGTGCAGATTAATCAAGCAGTGAGCTAGGCAGCTGATGAACTCTTGATCATGATTTCCAGGTCCCAAAATTAAGTTTCTGTTCACAGTAAGGACCCTTAGGGAATCAAGGAGAGCCACTTGCTGAGGAACAGTTTTGTGCGCCCTTGAGAATTGATACAAGATGGTCCTGTTCAAGCAGTGATAAATAGCATCCAGCGATAGTCCCTGAGATCTTCTTTTTGACTGATATGAAGTAAAAAACCATGATCAGATAGTAGCAGAAAATCAGTTTACTGGCACACAATCTTACCTTGAATTGACCCATGCTCATTTTTCAAAATCGTTATTTTACTAAAAGCATCAATTCCATGAATTTCAAGGACCAAAATGACATTAATACACAATGATACACTTACAATTTTAACATCTACAAAGACACTGCTGACTTCTAACAGTAAAAGTCTTCTAACTATCTCCAATAAAAGTGCATGAGGAAGCTTCCCCAAAATGTCAAGGTAAATTTCGGAAGCTTCCCAAAATTCATGCAAGGTAGATTTTGTTGTTTATTTTGTGGGATTTCTAAAAACTAACGTCATCTGAAAGCAGTTTTTATTAAACAGCCCCATACTAAAGCACTCTACACTACCAAGATGTGCTAGGAAAGCTCACTAAAGAGAGAGAAAGCATGGGGAAGAAAAGCATACTTCTATGCTGACCCGACATGCATCACTAGCAGATTGCTTAGTCACATCACTCTATGGATTTTAACGTAACCTGCGAAAATGTTTTCACAAGCAGGCTAACAGAAGAACACTATTACCTGTGCAATGAGCTGGATTATGAAGTCCACAAGAAGTTTGGATTCTTTGTTGAACATGCCCTGCCAAAGCTTATCTACCACACGCTGTGTAAAATAAAATACATTGTTCACCAGCACTTGGTAGCTTCCTCCACTCGTTATAGGCAGAGATGCATCTTCACCTAGGCAACAAAAAAACCCCAAAGTTTTCTTCATTTATCAAAAAACCACATCTGCATAAATATATTCACATTAGTCTGTCCTTTCTAGACTTCTGTAAAAGAGAAAGAGACTCAGTCAAAGAAAAATCTGAAACTTCATGGCTTTCTTACAACGATCTTTGATGGTAAGTGAATGTTTGAAATCAACAAAAAACAAAAAAGGCGGGGCTGGGGCAGGAAGAGTCCAGAAGAAATGGTACTCTTGTGGATCCTGAGGTATCATATTTATGTAGGGTCCTCCTTTTCAATTGGAGCTGCATGTGTACAGAACCACCTGTAGCTTCTTTAAATTATACTTTTGCTTTTTCAAAAAGAAAAGAACCTTTTTAAAAGACCTTGAGATGACAAGTGATATCAGCTGGCATCACTTCTCCCTCACTGTGCTTCACTCAATAAAACCAAGAGTCAATGGGCATCAGCTGCATGTGTCTGCGTGTAGGTAAATGTCAGCCCAGCTTTATTAAGAGAAGCTTGAAAAGTGCAAGTGCTTTCATAAAACAAACAAACAAACAAAACCTTCAGTGGTGTTGATTTTGCCAGAAGTTCACCTACATTTATTCATTTGTTGCCTCATCTGCACATAAAGCAACTGATAGCACTGCACCTGGAGGAAGCTGGCAAAACCTCAAAGAAGGAATGCCCGGGGAAACCAAAGTCCTGCTCCTGGGCTGCACCAAAGTACTTGTAAGCACAGGAGACTCTTCTGAGAACCTGACTCAAAGCTTTATGTAACATGATTCTGCATTTATTTTATTAATGCAGTGCACCCAGAGAAAGACAAGTCATTGCTGTGGCAAGAAAGGGGGAAGCCTTACAAGCACTTTTGAACAGAAATGCATGCTGCCCCATGACATCTAGGATAGAGATACAGCAGACCGAGAGCTCCTGGGAAGTCCAGCAGGCCACTGTGAAATCCAGCTGAGCACCTGAGCAGCAATATTCCTGCAGGCCATTCCACAATCATCTAAACCCATGCTCTGGTGGAACAGCCTACCCTACTGACATCCAAGTTACAAGCTTCTAATTCTCTTCCTATCCATTTATTAACTGGATCAATGGAGTGCTAATCCCAGAGGTTTTTTTCTGGAACGCTGCATTCATAATAAAACTACAGTAGGAGGAAATGGAAACAAAGCTAACTTAAAAACCAAAGTCCCACCCATGATAAATTGACAAAAGCTCCAGATCCTCTACCAAGGCAAGAAGGTCAAGAGAGATGATGCAAGATCCAGTTTCAGTTCTTTTTGATGTGATTGCAATTTGTCTGGCTTACATATCCAAAAGACTTATGCCGTATAGTTTTTTTGAACAACCTATTTCACAGCTTTGGCACAGTCAAGCTAGTGAGGGAACATGCAAGCACAGCAACACCATTTACACATCAAAGGAAAGGAAAGGGCAGAGGAAAAAAAATAAAGACAATCAAGTTGTAACAAAACAGGACAGTAATAAAGAAAAAGTTAAATAGTGAAAACCTTTTGCTCAAATCAATAGATTGATAATTAAACTTTGCTATATTACCCAATAAAACATCAGCTGCAAGTAAGTGGTCCATCACTCCATCCAAAACGTATGTCTGAAACTCCTTCTGCTGTGTTCGTGTTGATCTTTCAGGGGAAGCCTGATAAAAGAAATACAATGTTAAGATAATTAATATCTCTGAGCAAAAAGAGGGAGCAGGAGGGTGTTCTAGGTGAATTTCTCTTTTCTTAGCTCTCATGAACTATGCTTTTTTCTCTTAACATTTTGTCTTGAGTAAGATGTCTTGGCTTTATCTAAAAATTTAAGATGCATGTTGAGTATACATTGGCTATATGCAGTCTTACAGAGTAGGCATTATTTCTATTTAAATCCAGTAAATTTATCTTCTGCCATAATAGGAACTGGAAAACACTACATTCCAAAAAGATGCACAAATCTCTAACTAAACATATGGTTAAACTGTGATCTCCTCAGTTCACACAATCACCTCCTTCAGTAAAAAATGAGTAAATGGGACAGATCAAACATGTAAGTTGATAATCACTTCTGTGTGGGGTTCTGCATAATACTACAGCAGTCTTGGTATAGTCATATAGTAGATGAATGTGCTGAACCTTTATAATTTCCTTTGCACTTAAAGCGGAAAATCACTTTATCACCTTGTGTTGTTCAATGCATGCATAATCATACCTAACTGAATAATCCACTTAAACAATCCTAGAAAGCCAGATAACATTAAGGCAACCTGCTTTGTCTTGCCCTGTAACAGTTTAGCAGTGTGTACATACCCAATGCTCTGTTTATGCTAAGGGGCCAGTAACATTGACGAGCGAGAACAGATTAAACCAGCAGTAAAACAACTGCAACCAATTGAACATGGCCTCAAATATGCTTCCTGATGTTTGTGTATAACTGCACCTCTTGGCAATTCATTTTTTGCTTTGTGACACCAAAGAGATGCTCAACTGCTCCAGAAAATTTGTTAGGAAATATACAAGCACGGTCCAAAATTCCTGAAGCTATCAAAAAAATCAGGGAGATTCAGCAACACATAGGATGAGGTAACAAATAGGTAGGTCAAGGGAGAATGTGAATTGACATGAACGAAACATTCAAAATACATTGTCTGAAGAAGGTGTGGGCAGTTAAACAGTAACTGAACTCATTCCTTGCCTCACCATTAACAGAACGATGCTCTCTGTGGGTGTCACAAACTTTAAAAGGTAATGTACAGGAAGATAACACAGTTATTTTGTGAATTTTTATAGCATATGGCACCATATGTCCTGCCACTTTTTATCTAATATGAATAAAACAGAAACTTTAATGTTTCTGCAGGGATTTGCTTGGATTTTATATTTTCAACAAAGCCAATACACCTGTCATGGTCTGAAAGGTGTTTAACAAATGAATCATACTCCACAAAAGTAAAACTTGAAGAAAGCTACAACTTCTCATGCTGCACTGTTGAACATCTAGTGTTGTGAGCCACTACCTCTGTTTCCAGACAAAAGGACGTATTGGCTAAGATGCCAAAACAAGATTATGGCTGCTCAAAAGTGAGGACAAAATAGAAATAAAACAATGACACTGCATGCTCAGCAACTAACAGCCATTTGACTGGCCAAATGAAAGTTAAGGAGCCCACAAAAAAAAAGTAGTAGTAGGGCTGTGGTGTGGAGGGTAGAACAGAGCACAGCAAGAAAAAAAGTCAGGTAAACAGCGCACAGACTGTCAGCTCAAGCACCTGAGATGGTCACCAATATACACAAATGCCGGGGGGTGCAGAGAGAGGAAGTCCAGAAAACATTCTCAAAGGAAAGCTGAGATAAACCCTCTGCATTTGCTTTCTTAGGTTTTTCCAAGCTGTTAAAGAAAGGTGAGCAAACTACTATTTATGAGACACTAGTGTTCCCTTTTTTTTTTTTTCTCCAACCCCCCCCCATTTCAGGGCAATTTACAGGATTCTACTGAATCCCAGGTCATCAGTCCTCTAACTTCGAAAGGTAAGTGGAAAAACACATTTTAGGGGATGAAGTGTCACAATAAGTTCAAAAAATAAAAACAAAACACAAAGAAATTGTACCTCTAGCAGAAGATCTACCAGTGGAGTCTGTTTGCTGGCTGGTGTGAGACATAAGTTATCAATTATCAGCACACGCATGAAGTCAAACACAAACTTCTTGGCAGGATGGTTGGTTAGGTATGTCTTGGTGCCAACATTGCAGTATTCTGATTGGCTTCTGTTCATGCCAGAATCAGCTGCGAAGGCTTTAAACTCTTCAGCTGGGGACCCAACTTCATCATCAAGATCAGTGACCTGTGAAAAACAGCATGTTAAAACTCAAGATCAGCAAATTAACAGCAGTCTTTTCGATACTCTATTCTTTACTTATTTTTCAAAGGCTACTCAATTCACATTCTGCTTCATAAGAAGCCTTTTTACAAGATTATGTTCAGGATCAGTTCCCTAATACACAACAGGAGAAACAACCAAATTCTAGTTTCAGATTCCCAAGGCGAACAATAATCAGCGAAGACTGGCATGAGTTGTGAGCTAGAGATCACATTTCACATTTACTTACCAACAAGAAGTACTCGGGCAATTTCTAGATACTTTGCAAAAATAAATGTTCTCATTGCAAAAGCAGTTAAAAAGGAACTGAGCCTTTTCTTTTTTTAATGCGATATCTTCATCAGAGTGCAGTATGGCTAAGCCAGTTTCCCAAAACCTCTTAAAAGAAGAAAAAAAAAAAAAGGGGGGGTGTCTCTACAGCTTTCCTGTTTCTGACAAACAAGAACCTTTGAGGGGCTAGCTCTTGAGGAGGACTGTAACAAAACCGCAAACAGTCATGGAAGCTGTCAAATCCACAAGACTGTCTGTTTTTATGTAACGCCCTCCTCCAAACGAAAGAGGAGACAACATGATTTCCCTCAACAGGCTTATTGCATCACCAGCTTATATGTGAAGTAACCAAATGTTTTGAACATTTGGTCTGCTTCAGTAGGAGAGTTTTCCCAAGAAATTAAGAGAAGCCCAAATGTGTACTCTTTCTGATTTTAATGGCAATCTCAGAAGGGCTGAAAGATCAGTTAAGAATTTTCTCTCAAGGCTGAATTTGGGCTATAGTGTTTTGTTGCAGGAACCTGGCTGTTATTCATCTATTTCACAAGGGATTGATTAGTTCTACACATTTGGACAGAGGGAAATGCTGGAGGAATAAACCAATTTGGAGTCAAGACAGCCTTCAAATAGCAAAGACCTCAAGTTGTCAGGCAGCTACACAAAGTTTCAAGGGACTTAGTAGTTAAAGTAAAACCTGCTCAGAGATGCAAGGCTCCTCTAAAAACTCTATACAGGTGAACACCAAATCAGCTTTACCAGTTTATAAATGGCACTTTTTTGAGAGAGCGAGCTCCTAGCATCTACTTCAAGTGAAAGTTTAACTTAAAAGCAAAATAAACTATCTTTATGAGATGCTCATCAGCATGCCCCTTTAAAAACTGATCTCCCACTTTTATTGACAACAGAAAAGATAGCATGCCACCATTAATTCCTGAAGTATTTTATCATACCCTCCCTAGTTCTAGCATTTGCCAACCTGTAGCCTATCCTTCCATATTCTTAGTAAAATTACTTTTAGATGTTGGCTAACAATAACTGTTTGTTTCCTTTCCATTCATATTCTAGAAATAGTATCATTTTTAAATGACACCAGGTTCAAACATACTACAGGCAGCAATGCAAGCAAAGTTGAATTCACACCCTCTCCTGGCTTGAACTCAGTAGTTCCAGGTAACACAAGAACACTCTTTTGTGGTTAAGCCACAAAAGAATAAATGGGAAGTAGGAAGAAATAGAAGTTTTAGATTTTATCATATCCTCCAGAGCAGAGGGCTGAAAGCATAGGCAGACTCCATTTCTTTTGCTTTTGTAAATCTGAGCTAACATTGTTCATATAATTGAAAATAACGGTCCACTAGAAAACAAATAAATCATGTACATTCCCCCTAAAATACAGTTTCAGATGTCACTGCACAGGAACTGCCCTTCAGTTGAACATGCACTTCTCTTGGTTCCAAAACCCAAGTGCAAAACGTCCAGACCAGCCTTTACAACGACCTCTTTCTGCAGGGTAAGCAGAGCTGTATCTTTGTATGACTGCTAATTGATAAATCCTCAAAAGTAACATTTGGGGGAAAAACAAAACAGCTAATTAGTTGGATTTCCTACCATCTCAGAGTACGGTCGTATGTTGAAAGGAAACACTGTTGCTGCCAGCGCACACAGGAACTCTGGACTCATCCACAAGGAAATGAGGTCCGGCACATTGTGATACAAATATCGAAAGAACTGCATCAAGGTGACTGGATATTCTCGAAGCCAAGAGCCTTCTTCCTCTGACTGCCAAGGCTGAGTTGAAAAACAAACAGCACATTAGCACAGATGGCACTAATTGAAGAATGCTCATTTCAGAAAGGAGCTGCAGGAAGAGGAGCTGTAAGGTCAAATATGCAATCAAACGCATTGTCAAACATGCAATGAAACACATGATTGTGACAGGTGATCAAAGATGAGGCCAAATGTGATCAACCACATGGACAAGCACTTGTTCAAGCAGAGCAGAAATAAGTGACTGAATTTGTGGCCAACCACATGACCAGGTGTGAAAATCACATCCAGAACATGTCAAATGTGTCAGAGCACTTGTCAGAACACATGACCAAACATGTGTCTAGAACACATGACTGAGGACACAGTGTTGGAACATGTGACCTAGTATCTGACCAAACAAGTGACAGAAAATGTGTTCAAACACATCACCAACATGTGACAAACCTGACCCAATGTGACAGAACGTGTGCCTGAGCATGTCACCATACGATGAACATCTGAACAAACATGTGACCAAACACATGGCTAATCTTGCTTCCAGAATGTGTGACAATTGAACAAGCTACCAACTTCTAACACACACATAAACCACATGTCCAAACCACGTGCCTGCAACAGGTGACAATAGAACACGTGATAAGAGAATATGTGTCCAAGCCATCACAAACATGTGACTGAACACATGGCAGGATGTCACCTTACCATAAATACACGAGAAACATGTAGCTGAACGTGACAAACACTATGATGATATGTCATGATAAAACAGGCTGGAACAAGTTGCAACCACATGATGAAATGTAACCAGACACATGACCGAACATGTGATAAACCCACAGCAATAACACACAGCATCCTAACACATGACAGTAACCTATGCCTCAGCATGTGTTTGAGCACATCACAAACAGGAGACTGACCACATTTACAACACGACTGACCATAAGACAAAACACGTGTCTTAACACGTAATGATTCAAAACATGTTGGTAAACATGACCTGACTCATGTCAACCCAAAATGTGATGGCACATCTGAACATACACCTGATGACGCAGCACAAGATAGCAAGGCAAGAGATAGCGCATGTTGCAAATGTGTCTGAACAGGTGAGGACCAAACACATGACAGAACAGGTCACCAGCAAGAGACAGAACACGTGATAACAGGAATGTGTACAGCAGCAGGTCATGAACATGTAACCAGCACACATGTCCAGAAGACACTTCTGGACATGTTAACATGGGAGACACATGCATGTAAGCAATGCTTCTCAGAGCATATCACAAACACATGATGACCAAACAGGCGACAACCAAACAGGTGCTGCTTTTCAAACATTTCATGAGATAATTTTCAGCAGATAACATACTATGGCTCCAAAGAAATACAAAATTTTCCCACTGAGAAACCAACATTCACTACTCTTGACATTAGATTCAAAGATGAGAAGATGACACGCTTTTCTGGCAGTAAATTCATTTCCTCCAGCATGTGGCTATTAATAGTCAGGGGACTTCTCTGCATGTGGAAGGTTCATGCACAAAATCTGCAACTCGCATAGCTCTGAGCAGATGGGATATAGAGTCTCAAACATTGCCCCACGATGTTAATCAGGAAAGAAATTCAGTGATCTCTGCCAAGGGCATTTTATCCTTCTGCTTTCTTCTTTTGTTTTAATTGCAGCAAAACACAAAGTCCAGCCTTTTTGTGAAAAAGCAGCATTAATTTTGTGGCCACTAATATTTCTACAGATACTGAAAAATAAAGTAAGATAGAATAACCCACTGAAACTGATGATTTTCACCCAAGTATTATGAGCCTAACTCACAGCTGGGTTTCTTGTGACATTAACAAAACCTCAACTTTTTTAGTTTGGCTTTTGACCACATGGCAAACCTGAACAATTCTGTATATTCAAATACAAGCAAAATTTTTTATGCTTACAGAATTCAGCATGCTCCTCAGCATTCCCAATAACAAGAAGGCAGCTTCTGTGCAAACACTATGTATTGAAGAGGTAACGGTGCCACAGGAGGCAGGAACTCCAAATATGAATGTCCAAATAGAGTCTAAATCAAACTGTAAGAGGTGAAAAAGAAGAAAGAAGACATGACATAACCCCTTTCTCCTGTGCAATTTGATACTTTTTATTGTACCTACAACATGCTCATTTGGCAGTATCTAAAAAAATGAATTGTTTCACATATTCCAAACTTTGTCCCCAAAAGCTTCATATGAAGGTCACATGTCACTGAAGAAAATTCCTTCTGACCATGGGCTAACGTAACTGCAACTCTCACCTTCTCTAAGTATTTAAGTGTTTTGAAACAAGAAGAGACCTGTCAGCACAAATGCTGCACAATCACTTCAGTTTACTTCACTCGCATCTAGCAGTAAAACCCACATAATATCCCAAAGGTATTAAAAAAAAAAAAAGAAAAAAAAAGAAAAGAAAAGAAAAAGAACAAAACAAACAAACCAAGTTTGCATTTTCCAGCAAGTCCAAAAAATTAAATCAATTAAAAAATAAAGAAGGACAAAGTGCCCACTTCTAGCATTAAGAGCTCTACTGCTAAATATTTTAAGTCATTGAATTTAGTTTTAACAGTGCCGTACTTTGATGCTTTAAGCAGGAGGTGAGCTTCATGCCTCTACTTCACTGTAGCACAGTGCTGAATGTGCTGTCAAGTATTCCTCTTGAGAAAACAGGCAGGCAGAATACCTTCTGGTCTGAAATTTTTACTTTCCAGTTGGCACTGATAAATAAATGTTAGCACTGCATCCATTCTCAACAGGCATCTTGTCTACCTGGAGTGTGGCTTTTCTGCATAAAGCACTACATTAAGGCTTCCCAGGACTCTGTTGTAGACCATGTAATATCTACTCATTTACATACAGTTAAAACAAGTCCAAAATCAACTTGTTCAGAATAAGAACAATACACGTTTTCCAACTACAACTGAGATGCCTACCTACAAAACCACAAAGACCTTCTGAAATAAAAGCTACCTTATTTTGTCTGTAACTCCACGATCTCTAACACAGCAACTCCCCACTCTTTTAAAAAAACAAACAAAAACAACAACAAAAAAACAAAGCAAGCAAGCAGGCAAAAAATTATGTCCCCTTCAATGCCCATACCACATCAGCTTGAAACGGGGATCTGCTTCTCATTTGACCCCAAAACAGACCAGAAAGACACCAGCAACAGCTATGCCCTAACAGGCTGGCTTCCACATACTCCCATGGTACCTTGTCCTCCCACCCTAAACAGCTCAGCATTAAACACAACGTGACTCTGAGTCAGCTGCAGAGAAAAAGGAGGGGGCTTGGTTAATCTGTTATTTTCTTTCATGACAGACAGAATTACATTTACATTTTACTAGATAATCCCTACCTGGCAACCCTGATTACATTGGCTGCTGATGACAGGTGCACTGACCTGCAGGTTTTCGGGCAGTTCAGTGACTGGCTGCTGCAGGAAAAGGGCCATGAGGAGGAAATAGAGTGCAGGTACGTTAGTGTGCTTTGGGAGAAGGGACTGCAGAACGGGAAAACCTGGGAAGTGACAAGCATCCCGGTTAATCTCCCGGACCGTTGATCTGCCACCAGCGCTCCTGCCGACATTGAACCCTAAGATGAAAAAAAAAATACAAAAAGCCAATAATGTTAATAGGTAAATGGCTGTGAAGCTCACTCCTATTCAAGTAGTGGATACGAGAGGGGACGTCCTCAGAAATTAACACTGCAAAAAATGAATGTGTGCATACAGACTATCACACACACATTATGCAATTCTGCTTCAGAGGTCTAATATTTTTAATCAGTTAAAAAAAAAAAAAGGAAATCACTGCTTTCTAGTACCACATAGATGACACTGCTCCATACAGACTGCCTAATGCTACTGCATACACACACCCAGGCTTCTGAAAAAAGATATTTCACTGGCTGAGAGGGAAGTACCACCTTAACATCAGTTACAGATTTATATTACCAAGCAGCAGTCCCATGGCCCATTTAAGTCAATTGGCTGCTAATTTGTTTCCAAAGATGTCTCAGGGGCATCTTGTTTCAGCTGTTTTGTTACTGATTAATCAGCTGGTATGAAGCATTAAATGTTCTTATTTTACCTTAAGTGCTGCCAGAGGCACAAAACTCACCTTTTCTGACCCTGCTTCTACCTAGGTATTACATTTTCCTATTAAAAAAAAAAATAAAATACACCAGGGCAGCAGAAGCGTTTATTTTCAAGTGAGGAAGGAGGCAGAAAGACAGTTCAGTCTGCATCAGCACAGAGAGTGAGCCATTCTTCTGACACTGACAGAGATCAGGTTGTTTTTCTGAGGCTCTAATACAGATATCCTTTCCACCAGAAATTGACCTTTTAAACAGAAGACATCTACCAGGAATCAGACTAATGAAGTCTTTGCTACAAAGTTGCAGCAAATCCATCAGTAATCTTGAACAAAAATGGCTCCTATTTGGTTTCATGAGAAATCTTGGAGCTGATGTGTTGTAATTTATTAAAAAACACAGGCTGTGAAAATCAGATAATCTGTCACTATCATTTGATAAAACACAAGTTTAAATATATCTGTTTGGTCACAGTCTAGCTTGGATTCAATTAAAGTGATACTATAATAAGAAAAATAGGAAAACTCTATAAATGCTCTCCAAATGTGATTGTAAATCACAATCTTATTCAGAAAGATTTTGTGACTGAAAAAATTGTTTATGTTACTGGACATTTAAAGTAGATACTGAATTAACAACTGTCAATTCCCTAAAATATCAATGGTTTTCAAATTTTAAGGAACATGCATGCAAGGCACATGCATATGCAAAAGTTTTTTTCTTAAATAAAATACAGGACATTACTCAGAGTTAGCCAAACAACAGATGCTGTAGTATGTTATAAATGTTTGCATGTGTTATATGGTTTCAGAAAAACTGTTTTCCTTAACCTTCCTAATTCATTAATAACACAAAGAACCATCCTATGTTCCTAGTTGAATATCCTGAGGGATATATTATGGGCAATAACTGTAAATAGACAGACTTAATAGACAGTTTTATTTATGCAAAACCCAACAAGATCGCATAAGATACTTTCATAGATTTCAAAGAGACAAAGTAGAAGAAAATGGACTTCACATGTTCATTTCAGGAAAAGCCCTCTTCCTGAAATAAGATCACTTCAACAACACAACTATTTCCTTATAATAAACCAATTCAGAAAAAATCTTTAGTGCAGAAATAGATCATATACTGTGCAACACAGAGAAGTGGCCCCTTGCACAGTCATTTTAGGAACAACAATTAAGTTGAAAGTACTATTAATACCACTGCCCTGATCTAAGACCTACTCAAGCTTGTGAAAGACTCCCATTTAATGTCAATGGGTTTGCATCAGGATCTGAATGGACATTCATCTGTAAAGCACCATCTTATTTTGGCTTAAAAAAACAGGTCCATGGGAAATCTCCACTACACCTATCTACACAGAATTGATATCCATTATTTTAGACACTTGGAGATGCATTTCAGACAGCTTAGAGATGCTCAAAATGGGTCCTGTAGAACTAAAGCCTTACACACTGAATTCTAGATCACACAGGGTAACTGAAAGGTCTGATAACCTGGATAAATGAAACTGCTTTAAGAACCTGCAAAGAAAGTCTTGACTAAGAGAGAGAGCGTGAGCATGCATGCGTGCAGAACACAGGAGAGGGAGAGGAAAAGAAAGGCTGAGATGATACCGTGAACACAGAAATTTCCAAGATAGCAAAATTCCAAACTGGTAAATCTAATTGGCATAGAACTTACTAGACAAAGCAGCTCAGGTGTAACACCGCATGATGCTCTAACTAATAAAAAGTAAACAAACAAGTAAATTCTACTGAATCTTTATTTGCTGTGTACATAAGGTACTATGCTATGCTACCTCTGCATCTAGCTCAGACGTGCCTGCCCACAGGACATACTTAACCGTACCATGATGATAACAGAAAAAAACAGTTAGTACACAGGCTTCATGCAGATGATGAGGTAATACTGAACTACAATGAAATTCATGTAATGTCAACTGAAGGGCAGTTTCGTAAACCCGCTCCCTTTTGCTTAGGAAATCTAACTCTTAACAGTATTTATACAATAACCTCCACCTTGACACATACGCACACGTGCTCCCACGTAATCCTTCAGTCATGAGGGGGCTGAGATGCCATACCTAGCACAGTACCAATCTTATTGGTCAAGACAGAATCCGTCTGATCGAGCCAGCCTCCGCCGCTGAGACCCTCCTTAAATTTGATAAGGATGGACTGATTACTCAACAGGACCACAAGAATTCGCATGGCTGCTGTGACTGTGGTGGAATGCAGATGTTCTTCCATAAACATCATAATCCAGTCAAAACCCAGTGTCTTGACCAGTTCTTCACAAGCCCTAATTAAAGAGAAAAAAAACCAAAAACTAGTCACATTTTACAGCATTTGGTTTCCTACTACATAGCAAAAATGTCCTCCACTGCAGGGCAAACCTCAAGATCAGAGAAAATTCAGATCTATTGAAGAGTTAACTGAATTCTAAGGTAAGTTTGCTACACAAGAAGAAGTGTTGCTCACCAAATCTTGTTAAATATAACAGGTACAGTGTATATGTTTAGCAGAAAGGGAAGAGTAAACAGCTTCTGGGACTATTCCATTGCATGAGATTTCTCCAATTGCTGCTTTTGATAACAAATGTGGAATGCTGAACAGGAAACATTTGTCCACAAATTATAACTTCCAAATACTTTCTGTTGAGCCATACATAGGTAAAGAGTTTTCACAAGCCTTTTTAATGAACTGGTATTAAAAAATAAAGGTGCTTTGGGTTTTTTTATTAAGAGAAGAGTTGCTTGGGAATATTTGAAAGAATATGGTCTTGGTTTTTTTTAAAGCAGTATTGCTGAAAAGCTCAAGGAGGTTCCGGTTGTATGTCAACCAACACTCAGTCAATCACCACATAATCTATATATGCCATACATCCACAAAACGCTTCCAACAGACTCAGGACAGCCCACCGGGCAGTTGCTTGAAAGTTGTATTTTGTCAAGGTTTTAACTTGACAGTGTCTCAAAGTCTCTTCTCCAACTCATCATATGACTCTAGTGCCTCATTAAACTATAATATCATGTACCCTCACATGCAATTTTAAGGAACTAAGGGGCATTCTAGGGTTAATGATCCTAATGATAACCCCTACTGAAGCCATTTGATCTTAACCAGATGAGAAGTTGACTATCCCACTTCTCTAAACCCACAAGTTTTCTCTTTCAACAGATTTTATTTTCTCTATAGCCATGCATGACGTTATGAGAAAACAGCACCAAGAAGTACTTAAGAGCAGAGGGTTAAAGAACTGGCTCTCCAGATAACAAAACTTTAAAACTCAAAGTAGCCAGACATCCACACTTGTTCCCACTGCATCCTATTCACTCGTGATCCTCTGTCCCTCAAAGTTTTAAAACTAACAATTTTACAAATACTGTCTTTCTTCCATGAAGTAACAATAAGAAGCAAGCAATCTCCTCCCAAATCTACCAGATAATTTCCTCTCCTGCTGATATTTACTTCTGTTGTTCCTAATTTGAAGCATGAGTTTCTACTAATGCTGTCAATCATGGTCTTAAATGTGTTTTTTTTTTTTAAGATTCAAAACAAAAAAGAGTTACTACAATTGCTGAAAGATACATGTTAAGTTACACAGTCATCTGCTTAGTACTATCATTCTTACTACCACAACTGACAGCATACAACTCAATAATCATGCATTCCATTTCTGCTAGCATACCCAAAGCTAATTCAGTGACATCTGCATAAATCATTCAATAGTTCCTATAAAATTATGCAATTAAACTAGTGAATCGAATGGGTGCTGTGTAATTCTCCCTCTTGAACTAAAAAACTACATCCTTTCTCTACCTCAAGTTTTTTTGTACTTACTGCAAATTAACAGTTGTCTTTTCTTTAGATGTATATAGAAGTTTCAGAAGGATATCTAAAAGCCTGTTCCGCAGCAGAATAAGATTAGCAGAAACAAGTCCTCCAAAATCATCCTCTGTTCCTAAACATAAAAAAAAAAAAAAAAAGAAAAAAAAAAGAAAAAAAAAAGAAAGGCAAAATTAGGCTTTTGGAACTCAGACATTTTAAAGGCTATTCATAAATTCCACACATAAGCAAATGCAACCTGATCGCCCTGCTAAAGTGCAGGCAGCCTGCTACACACTGCTGAGAAATGCTTGATGCCCCATAAGCACCACCAAACAGAGCTCAGTCTGTTTGAGGAATGGGTAAAAGGGAATCCCAGCTTCTCAGACAATAATCTAAACTGAGGTGGTCCAAATTAGCTAAACTAGTCACTCCTGGCAGGTAGAGACAATCAAACACTGCCCCACACCCACAAAACATGGTAGATAAACATTTTGCATGATGCAATTGGCGGGGGTTGGGAATTGCAAGAAAAAAACATGATACTTCCCAACTGCCTCCAAATCTATGAAATGGAGAGAAAAATTAGTTTCCTTGTCTTTCAATAGATCCCTAAACTCATCATCAGTTGAAAACCACTTACTGCAAAACAAGCCAATGCATGCAGCTCAAGACTAGCTTTACAGTTATTTTGCAAATCTCTCCTATTGTACCTTATGCTGTCAAAGGAGGACCATGTTTTTACATTATTCAAACAAACAAACAAGAAGTCAGGACTTGAAGCAACATGCAAAAATGTAGACAGAAATGGACACTTGCTGGGCCAAGCTTTTGTGCACAAGTCAAACGCAAAGCATCTTCTATGGCAGAAATACAGCAGAACTGATGGAAGACCAGTAACCTAAAAATCTCATGTCCTTGCCTCAATCAAAAGCTTCTCTCTCCATTCCTGCCACAGCCTGAATTTCTCCCCAAGGTTCTTCAGTCCCCCAGGTAGGCAAAAAGCAGCTCAGGCTGTGGTTAGCCTGGGAAAAAAACCACTGCTGGCCTGTAGTGAGAAAATCAGTCTGGATCTCTCTCCAATACCAACTCCCTCTTTTTCACTAAAAAGCTCGAAGTTATTCATCTTCGAGACCACAATAAGCAAAATTATTCAGAAGGAACAGGAGAGACACAGGGGGATAATGACGAATGTGAAGACTGTCTAAACCTTGTTCTTCAGGAAACCAAACCAATAAAGCCAACTGTAAAGCAGAAACACTTCTCTCTCACTTGTCCCTGTGCACCAGTATATTCCCAGGAGATGCAGAAACATACAGTCTTTGGGAACTCCCTTCTAGTTATTTGGGTGACATCCAAATGTGGGGCTAAAACATTTCTGTTCAGGGAGACTGATTGAAAATGCAATTGCATAAGCCTCTTTTCTTTAGGAAAACAAAGGTAGAAATAGTCTCAAAACAATTCAATATAAGCATTCTTGAAGGACAGTAAAACTTTTTTTGCCTAAAAAAATAACTAGGCTGTCTTAGTTAATCCTTTTACTTCCTCGACACCTGGATGGCAGATGCACCTAGTAATCCATTTTTTGTCTTTTTTTCCTCTCCCCACAAAGAAGCAAAGATGCACAGCTGACTTGAAGGAGCAAGCGGAGGAGACAGAACAAAACCATGAAGTGTTAATGGAAGGAAAACGAAGAGTACGTGGGTTTTGCACTGCTTTGCACACAATACCGAAAACTAAAGTAACCACAACTAACTGGCAGCCAGGTTATAACAAAATTACAGTATTGCTAATGACACTATTTCTGCACTATTTAAGCGCGGAAGAGATCTCAAAGTATTTCTCTTCTACTACTTCTAAGCCGTGCCATCACTTACCACTGTCAAGCTTTTCTTCACTGTTTATTTCCATGACTACAAACTTCTCACAGACTGCAAATGTAGGTAAAGTGGAAGAGATGAACTGTCCAAACCTTGTTGTATAGAGAAAAAACATCATTCATTGATATGACAGATGCACTCTCATCTATCAATAATTCAACCTAAATATAAAAGCATAACACTAGCAAGAGGGAGATACCCAAAAACGTCAGCTTTCTCGCATCTGAAGATTGAGGAAAATGGTCTTCATCTAAAGTTACTAGCCAAAACCCAAATTAACACGTAGTAATTAATGGAATCTTTGCATGCAAGTCTGCAGGTAAGGGACCCTGAAAATGCTAGGATTCAAGAAAGGAAACTGGGAGATACCACCAAGTCCTAGTAAAAGAAACATCACAAGTTAAAGAGAACAAAACATTATTCTCAAACCATTTCAGCAGAACAAGTATTACATCAAAACCAGTGATTACTCAACTGGTATAACATTTATGCCAATACCTTGAGGAGATGTAAAACAAGGTCATGGTTTTCCAAGACAAGACGATGATGTGGTACTCAAAGAAAGGAGATACAATATATTCCTCTTTCCTCTGGAACTAACCTGAAATGGTCCCTAGCCAGTATAACTTTTCCCAAGTTAAACAATATTTTTCATTTTTGTTTCCAGGAAGGAGAACAAGAAACACTCAAGATAGGCATTCTACAATCTGTTCTGTAACCATTTAAGCATAAAATCAACAGTTTTATTCTTGAATCATTTTTTTTTTTGTCCTGTATAATTAAAACAAAGACAGGTAAGATGTTCAGGTTGATGCTTCTGATACCTTTAATTGTACTTAAAGCAAGAATCTGAAAACATGACCACTTTTATGCAAAGAACTCACAAGCTCTGCAATATTTTATCCATTTCCATCATAATGAAATGGGAGATGAGAAAAATTAAGTTATCAAGGAGTTGAACTCGTCTAAAAGCATTTCAAATATTCCTGTACATATGAATTGAAATTATTTATGTAACTTTCATCAGTCAGAATTAATAGTACTATATCTGACAGCCTTAATTTATTTTTTTTTTTTACACAGTGATGATTAAGAAAAAATTTTGAACTAAACCTTTCATGCAGAAGAGTAATCAAAGCTGCATTTTAACCAGAAGTATCATTATATTCCATCTCAACTAATACTAAATGGTATTTAAGAAAAGTGCTCAGTGCTTCACATGAACAAGGGAGCTGCAATACAAAACCTTTCACCCGCAGAACATTAAGCCAGTTTAATCCCTCAGTCATACCTGGTTAGATACACACTGAATTTAATATGCAAATCAAGGCATTAACAAAATTATTGTCTATGTCTCATTCAGTCTAGCTCTCAGAGGAAAAAAATTCAGCACATGAGCATTTCATGTTACTTGCTCCACAACAGTATGACCATTCAGTATTTTTGACAAAGATCACCAAGATAATAAAAACAAGAAAGCCAGAATTATCACAGGTGTGGGCTACCTGAGCAAGTCATAGCTGCTAGGGAAGCCTTGAAGCAAAAAGCTCAGCACATTACTAATCGCAGCAATAGTAGGCTGGGACAGAGACATATCTCGAAGAGTCAAGAGCAGTCTTGGGATGAGTTGGAATTCCCTCATTAACTTAGCGTTCTTTGCCGCTTCGCTGGAAGAAGGAAAGAAAGGAGGTGGCAATTTAAAATTGGAGCATCCTCTACATATTACCTAATCCTCTAAGTCTCATTACAAGGCTGGCATTGGCTCATACCTTGACTCAGTGAGAAGTTCTATGAAGTGCTCAAATAATGACAGATGAAGCTCATAGGGTGCATGAAGCCAGACCTGAAATACAGAATAACAATGATACATTTTGTACACAAATCCACAAGATTAAAAACTGACATTAATATACCAATGGTTATGAAAGGCTTTAAGAGATTAAAACTGTTTGTCTATGTAACCGTTTACCTGGCCATTGCACTCAAAAGCTCACTGCAAGGTTCTCAACTCTTTATTCTTCAACTTCAGATAAGTATTAGATATACTAGTGAAGACTGAAAAAACACACATTGGTACCAAACATATTCTCTGTAAGCATATCATGCTGAAAACTTTTAAAGAGTTCTAGACAAAAAAGGTACACACTATCTGGAATTTCTCTTTAAACAGATGGTGCAATGACTCCAACCAAAGGAGATACTGGGGTTTGCAAGGCTGATGTGAAATGCGGTGTTAAGTTTATTTGGCTTAAGTAAAGATTTTCTCTTTGTAAAATTAGCTTACTATTTTCTGCCAAGATTAAACTCAAGGTCTTCCCTGATTTTGACTTTTTTTTTTATTTTATTTTTACCCAGCATTTCCTGCACACTGTTTTAACTGACTTAGATCCTCTACAAAAATTAAAAAAAAAAAAAAAAAAAAAAGTCAATTTTTAAATCAATAGAAGTAATAAAAGATATAAAAGCCAGAGAGCTCACAGTTATGGCTGCAAATCTTAAAATTGGCTTGCTATTGAACAAAGCATAATTAATACTTGTGCACTGGTGTATAAAACTGGCTTAAATGAAAAGCTTTCTAGCTTTTGCTTTTCTTCTATCTTATCATCTAAAATGATCAGAACAAATCTTTTCATTTCCCTGAATACAGAAATAAAATAAATAATTATTAAAAAAACCCTGAGGCTTTTGGAAAATTTCTTTTTAGTGACTCACTGACCAATTACTTGCACTTTAAAAAAATTTTTTTTAGTCTCTTAAGTGTGTTCGTTCTCCAGTTGTTCTTGGTCTTCAGGAGAAAAAAAAAAAGACAAGAACTAAACAATATGAAATTGGATCTTTTGTACAGTAGTTGCTGTCTGAGTGACTATATACCAGCTATGAAATTTCTCAGCTGGTTCCTTTATGGGGAAGAGAAAAAAAAAAAAAAAAAGAAGAAAAAGAGAGAAGAGTATTCTTCAGCAGAATTCAAGCCTCACTGTAAAAGGAGCTGGGCTGTGATTCACACTCTTCTCTCTGCTAAATAGTTCATCTACCTTAAGAGCTCTACCATAAATATTACCTCTTGTAGATGTAATAACTTCTTTTAAGTCTATGTTTAATTTTGTGAGCACAAAGGAAGCATTATTGTTATTTAAAAGGCTTGTTAAAGAATAACTATTTACATGATACTGAAGAATTTATGTTTAGACACAGCACAAACTTATTTCTAGTTTTAACGTTACACCTCAAGAAAAAAAAAAGAGGAAACTTTGGTTGGTGACAAATTTCCTCTATATTAGAACCCCACTAAGGTTAAAAAAAAAAAAGAGGCTTAGGTCTGCCCTTTTCATTTCCTCTTTCTTAGTGCCATGATTATAGCATATCGTTGATCTTGGCAAGAGGGGTGGGTAGTGGGTGCATTAAAGACCTTTATGTTCTCGAAAAAACGAAGTTTACAAGACCTGTTAATTTTATGAAAATGAAGGCTATAGTAAGCAGCAGAAGTTTTTTCAGAGGTGAGACCCTTAAATAAAAGTTTCCAGGAGTGCTATGAAATACTCAAATAGAGATCTAAACGGATAATTCCATAAAGCCATTTGTGCAAGACAGACTTGCACTATTAAGTCACTATCTTATAGCTGGACTAGTAGTGGCAGTAATATTTTTTTTTATTTATTTATTTTAGTATATATGAACTAGAATACTTTTAACTCAGTCTGTGTCACGTACAGGTAATGCCAAAGGAGAAAACACTAAACGATGAGCTCTACGCATTCTTTATCAGCCATTATTACATTAGCAATTCCTTCTGAACTTCTCTACTTTCCTTAGTTTAACACAACAACACTTAAATATTTCATAGGTCGTGCAAGCAGAATTTTAACTGCCTTACTATTAACTTTGCAGGAGATGTATGATAAAATGATTCCTATGTGCTATGTTGAAAGTTTACCTCCTACTGTTATTTTCAGTACATCTTTCATGCTTCGATATATGTACTGCAGTAGAACACACAGGTTAAAAGAAATTGCTGAACAGAAAACTACAAAACATATCTTCTAGAACAAAAAGCAGAAATGTCTGTGGTACCCATTCATTGTTTCTACAGTGATTCAAGCCATTTCAGCAGAAAAAGTTACTAATAATCTTGCTGCTCAGCTGCTTTACTGTACTATATATGAAATAGTAAGTTCTCAGGATAACAGCCTAGTTCAATATTTAAGGTACGCTATCAGCATCTGACTTAAACCCTATGCAACTTCATCATCACTTTTCTGTGCAGCCATACATACTTCAAAATCACAGAGCAGATCCTGGAAGGCAGCAGAATTTGGAATAATGGACGTTTCATGCCCACTATCGACAGTTCCCACCAAGGAAAAGGTCAGATGGAGTATGTGGCTGTTCAGAAGGGATCGTTTCTTCTTTAACAGCATCGCCAGCAACTTCAACAAGTAAACAGAAAAGGAATTAGTAGCCTATGAACACACAGCAACATTGTCTAAGCACAAAGAAGCATGGATGAAATGTCTGTGTCTCTTTAGAGAAGGCTCTTAAAGTATGTCTGATAGTTGATACTCTTGATGAAAAAGCTTCAAAGTGGCATTAGGGTTGATTAGAAAAGTGGCATGTCCAGGACACCCTCCAGCTCATAAAACATCTGTTCTACACTACAAACAGTATCTAGGCCCTGAGGATTAGGCATACACACCCCCCACCATCAGCTCTCTGGTAGTCAGTCACAGTTTAAGACAGCGTATGATACAATCTCAGATAGTTTTATTCCTGGACAGCAACCATGGATATGGCAGACAGAGCGCCCCTAGAGTACTGCATGCACAAATGAGAGGTATTCTGGCACTGAAGAAAAGTAACCATGATAACGTAAATCTGAAGAAGAAAAGTAGCCATGATAATGTAAAACTGAATAAGCCCGACTTTCTTTTTTTCTTGCTGCCCTTTGTTGCCCTAGGCATGACCATAGATGTTGGCCTTTTAGACCTCATTTCTGCTCTAACTTCTTACAATCTGGGTTGGGAAAGAACCAATTACCAGATGTACTACTACTGTTTCTCGTCTTCTGATGCGAACTTGTTAAACTCTCAACATGCTGGCCTGTTCAGCTTCACCATCCTCCTTGAAACATTACTGAAGAAATACAGATTTCTAGAAATCTCTCTCAAACCATGCTATTTGCTGAGGTGGAATGTAAGGTTGTATGTGATGATCCACTGACTGCTTATGGTGCAAGGAGGACACTGTCTAGATTTATTTGGTCAAAGTAAGCCAAGGTCTGCAACAGGCTACATGCAATAATGTTTTGATGTAACTATACTAGCCATTAGCATTACAAGGTTTGTAAATATACAGCCCAAATCACAGCACAAACTTCCTGTTTCAGTAAAGCAGTCTTCGTGAGAAACGTAAAATGCATTGGTCATGTAAAGATCTTCTCAAGTCAGTCAACCAATCCTTCTGCATAACTGATTGCACTTTCCCCATTCCGATGGAGAATTAAGAATTCTTCAGCTTGAAAGCAAACAGTATCACTAACTATAAAGTCTGTGCAGCTTCCTCAAAATGATGATTCTACGAGTCCACTTGTTTGCTTTTCTTCATGTGTCCCTATTGTCCTCTCTTGCTGGCAGACCATGGAGACAGACACTCCCAGGCTTGCCAGGGTGGGTTCACGATCACAGGAAAAGAATCATCTAAGTGCCACAGTTGTGCTGTTCCTTGCTATTAATGAAGGCTCAGTTTCAGCAAAGCAGCTAAACATGCACAACTGCTTAGCAAAACTTTCCACCCTCTTCTGTAAAACCCATCCTAAATAACGCAGTTATGCTAATTAGCCAAGAGGTCACTAAACTTAAGAGCAGAAACTCAGGTTACCACAACACAACAAGGAATTTCCATGGCAACTGCTAGGACAGATGGTGAAATTCAGTCTGCATGATCTGTTTT
The DNA here is from genome assembly GCF_964188355.1 of Buteo buteo. Taxonomy (NCBI): domain Eukaryota; kingdom Metazoa; phylum Chordata; class Aves; order Accipitriformes; family Accipitridae; genus Buteo; species Buteo buteo. The sequence continues at coordinate 67,646,887 of NC_134171.1, read as the reverse complement.
AAGACATTTCTTACATACCTGATAACCTCTGATTCTTTCCATTTCTTTGCTGGCTAGTGGATTGCTCTTTACCACACAGACCAAGGCCTTCACAGCTGCATACAACCCTTCTACATCTGATGCCATAGCTACAAGTCCCAAAATAGCAGCAGCTCCACCAATGTACTGCAGTGTAGTGGCAACAGGCTTGGGGACAAATGTTCTTACTCCTGAGCACAGGCACAGAAAACACATTAAAATAGAATGAAATCTAATTCTTGTAGAAATCATTGTGAATACATGCAAGTAATTTGCATTCTAGCACTGCTTAATTAAGAAAATAATATCACTAGAAGAACTATGACACCTCAGATGAGGAGGTGAAGGAAATATTGCACTGGAAAATAGTCTATGATCTAAGGTAACTAAGTGTATTTTCATAATGATTACATATAAACTGAAACAAGCACCCCATATCAATAAAAAAAAAAGATAATAGTATGTCCATAAAATATAACAATGTTGAATAAATTTAACAATGTACCATTAACATCCATCAATTACATGATTTATCTTCTAGACCTAAGTTCTTATTGACAAGTAATTAATCATTTTTAAACAGAGTGATTCTCAATTACTCAACTCACCCAAATATCCTATCAAAGCTGCACCAATGGAGCGTGCTGGTCCATTCAAATGCCCTGCTGAGTTATGTAGCAGCTTCACAGGTGTGGCATTTTCATGAGAAGAAATTGCCAGCTGAACAAAACAAGAAAAAAAAAAACAGAAAGCAGGGGCTAAAGGGAAGAGGTTTTTTTTATCCAAGCCTGAACATAACTTGTATATTTTCCTCCTGTGACAGAGCAATAACATAAACCAAAATAGAACTATTCTAGAGTCATTAAGACAGTCTCTAAAGTAAAGAGAAATCTCTAGTCTCCCAAGTTTAAGGAAAATGAATCTAACTTTAAAAATAATCCCACCAGATCATAGAATGGTTTGGGTTGAAAGGGACCTTTGAAGATCATCTAGTCCAATCCCTCTCTTGTGGGCAGGGACTTCTTCCACTAAATCAGGTTTCTCAAAGCACCATCCAACCTGACCTCAAACACTTCCAGGAATGGGGCATTCACAGCTTCTCTAGGCAACTTTTTCCAGTGTCACGCCACCCTCATGGTAAAAAGTTTCATCCTTATGCCCAATCTAAATCCACCTTCTTTCAGTTTAAAACCGTTGCCCCTTGTCCTGTCAACTACATGCCCTGGTAAAAAGTCTCTCTCTGTTGTTCTTATAAACCCCCCATATGTATTGAAAGGCTGCAATAAGGTCTCCTCAGAGCCTTCTCTTCTTCAGGCTGAACAATCCCAACTCTAAGCCTTCCATCATAGATGGTTCTTTGAACAAATAATTCACTGATTTTAAAGTACTTTGAAGAAAAATATAAACCAATATTCTGGTTTCCAAAGCTGAATCATAGTCAGAGGACTAAGCTATCAGCTTTGTTCACCTGCAACAGTAGAAATACTGTTCAGCGATATAATCTTAACTGGTTTTCAATGGGCTTACAAGTGCCATCTACATTAAAAAGCTGAAATACTTCCAAAAGGTGCTAAGATACATAGCTACTAGTAATCTCAAGAATGCAAATAGAATCTAGGAGTGCAATCTCCTCTCAATTTTTTTTTTAAAACCATGAAAATGTTTATGGGCAACTTCTGCAAGTACATTATTGTTCCTAGTTGCATTGAGCAAATTGCCTTGAAAGAAGTTAGAAGAAAGGAACCAACAAGTAGTACGTATTAACCAACTCATTTCCCAACATACCTGTTTGGCAATAGCTTTACTATCCAATTTGTTGTAAACTTTCCTTATTTTTGCCACTGTAAATGAAGAAACTGACAGTGCATAGAGACCAAAAGAGACCTTCTCTTCTGGTACCAAAGATACTGGGGATGGGTTGATTCCTTCAGACTTCGAATCTTTGCCTTAAAAACAAAATAAAAGTTCATTTCAGTAATAGCACTGTTTTTCTTTTCAGTTTCAAGAGTAAAATCTTAAGCAAATTATATTTCACAATAGGTATAGAAGAAAGGTTTCACAAATAGCTGAGATGTTATATTGTCTTTGCATACTTGCTTGCTCTACCGAAGAGTAGTTTGACAGCACACAAGTCGTGGAATAAATCTGCTGTTTAAGATAAAAGGGCAACGCACAGCAAACATTTCCTTTTGAGAAGGTCTACAATATTAGCCTGTAATGGCAACTGGTAGCCTGTGGCTTGGCCAAGCAATAGAAGATGTGGTGCTTCCTCATCTGAATTTTTGGAAGGCAACATAACTCCTGTACTCAATTTGCATACAGCCTAAGGGCTGTTCACTTCCCTTCCCACCTGAAGAAAAACAAAGTAATCAAAAACCAGAGAAGCATTTGGTACATCTGCATCTTTGCCCGTGACAACAGGCTTTTTTACAATGATTTGCTAGGAAAACCGCCTTAGCAAATGGTACAAGAGATGCAAGACTGAATGCAGACCAAAAGGCCCAGGCATCGAAGAGAATATATAACTGTATCTTTAATATTTTGTATCCACTGCTCCAAAAGTGGATGCTTCTTGTGAGGTACTGCAAACACTATGATTGACAGCTGTCTACAACGCTCAAAGGAAGTGTGAAAAATTCAGCACCTGAAAGCTCAACATAAAGATTCACTTCTGCATCTTCATTCCAGGTCAAAAGGTGTCTGCAACTCCAGTCAAACACGTTAATGGAATTAAAAAAGCATGAAGGCTCTTCACCTAACACTGAAACAAGTGAGAAGCTGGGTGTCTACATAATTTGTTGAATCCGGGTCAAGTCTCTGTCAAGTCTTACTTAAGAGACAGTTTCAGAAGTCTTGGCTTCCCCATAAATGAATTCCTTATTGGATCCTCTGCTCACATGGATGCCCTGAGAGCATTCCTCCATTTCAGCAAACAGACAAAGGAATTCCTTCTCCCGAATTAGTAACTGCTCTCTGAGGGGTCTTTCCAAGACTTAAAAGACTATCAGGTTTTTCATTTTGTTTAAACACAGGACTAATTCTCAGAAGATGGCAGTCTTGCTTACTGAAAACAGGGACAAAACTTCCAAAAGAAGCATTGCATGGGCAAACGGCAAGTCAGACACAATTTCCCTGTAAAGGACAACAGCAGAAGACTGCAAGGCCTCTTCCCTTCTCCAGTATTCCCACAAATAATTATTAAACTAAGGAAAAACAAGCATTTTGGAAAGAAGGGCCAAGATAAAATGGTAAGATACACAGTTCATACTGCACACCCTATCAAACTCCTTATGGTTTGGCATAGTGCACATGATGTGAACAGAAGCTTAGCCCCAAATAGAAACACGCCTTTTGTTCTGGAGCAGACTGCTCCTGAAATACAATGAACTGAGCAAAGCTTGTGCAAGAGAAATACACCGCCACACTGGAAAAAGTCAGTATGTTAAGAAATGAAGAATATTTTTTTTTTAAGTTACTGTGGGCTTCCTGGTGAACATGGCTTTAGCATAAAGGCAGGAAAATCTTTAATTCTTGGAAGTGAATGAACAAATTCACATTCACAGAATTTCCTTTGGCTAATTCGGTACTTAAAACTTGCACATCACCTGTCAAAATCCCTTGCTGGAGAAACTATAATTGACTAGCAGATACCTAAATCTATAGTTGCTCGCCAGGTTTGTCTAGCTGTCAAAAAAGCAAGTATGTGGCACAGATCCATACATGACAATTCAATTCCCAAAGTTTTTCACTCAAGATGGGCAAGGAAAGCTACATTTTTTTTCATAATACTTAATTTTTTCACAGCCTGAACATCATCTACATTTGGGGGGGTGGAGGTGTCTGTCACCACTCTAGGGAAAGCTTTCACCATGAAAAGACTCTGTGCACTGCCTGTACATACTTTTGTTTTCCTACCACTCTCATCACTTGCTGCCTCCTTCCTTGAGATGGTGACAGTTTCTCTCCAGAAGAGCTGGAAAGCATTATGGTCCTCATGGAGAAAGACAGTGCAAGGACAAGACAACTTGGATATGTTCCCCATTTTTATTTATATTTCACTGAAAAGCCCTGTGATGGCCAGGTAAAGCAAAGAATATCTTCTGACATAATATTGATGTTAGCGAGGAGGTACTCTAACTGCGCAGAAAGACAGGGAGCTCTACAGAACAGGAAAATCTTGCTAGTGACAGAGCATCTTACCAGAGCTAATGAAGAATCCATTGCCTGAATATTTAAAAACCGGGCTACGGACACACACTTCTAACAAGGTTATTTACATCTTTTTGTGTTGCACTCCCCCCAATTTCAAAAACGAACACTTAAAAAATATAGAATTGCCCACATTTGTGCGCAACAAATGCTTAAAGACTATCTGCTGCACCACAATCCCTCAAGTTTGTTTTTTTTCCTCTCAGTTGATCTATTTAGGCCCTATAAACAATGACATTTCGAGACAGCTGTCTTTAAAGTACAGAATACATTGCAGATTTGCAGATGAGTGCTATCACTAGAAACCGACAAGCTAAAATGCCTTTCCAATTTCACTTTCTACATATAAATATAATATATAGCATGAATAATGACAGCTTTAAGCGTTTCTAACTGGTTTAAAACCAAAATGAGGAATACAAGCACTTCTATCATACCTCAGTACAAGAGGTACCAGAAGTATGTTAAAACAGTAATTTGGATTTCTATCATCCTCTTCAATAGCAGCTACTAATCTCTGTATGAACAGCTAGCTTTTCCTCTCTCCTACCACATACTCTCCTTTCTCACCTCTTCTGTCAATCTGCACACAAAAGATTCCACTACACCCCTGCAAAGTTACTAGCTGCCATTTCATTTGTACTTACATGGTACATATACTGCTTGAAAACTTCCGACGTAATTTGGTCCCAGCTCATAAATGGTGCTAACACCTGGGGCAGGCAAAACTTCCTCCAGGAAATGCGTAGGGCCCAAACGCCACACTAATGAAGAGAGCTGGCGCTGTGCGGGTGGTGTGCCAATATAGGCATAAACAGTGCTGACTACAGGTGGATTGGCAGAACCAGACCCACTAGGACTACTATGAACATAGTGAAGCTGTAAGGGAAAAAAACATGGTGGAGTTATTGAGAGAGCATGGGTACCATGAAAAGAAAGTAGGCAGACCAGAAATTCAGGAAAGCATTTTGCAAACCAGGGGATGTACCAAACGACTGCTATGTAACACACAGTATTCTAACTGTACAGCAAAACTCAGTGAAGAACATTAATCAGCAGGTAAATGCAAAGATCACAAGTTAAGTGGCTTTCTAAAGATGAAGGTGTGTATGGAAATACAGGATGAGGTCACGCGAGTTCTGTGCTTAAAAACGCTAAAGAACAAGGCTGTATCTTGATTCTAAAAACATGGTGCTCTATGACGGTCATTATTTTTTGCAAAAGCAGTAAGACGATCTCATAAACTTGTGTTCTTCCTTCTCCTTTTTCAGCCAGTGAAAATATGCCTTTGGTAATCATACCGTTTCGAGCTAAAGTGCAAACGTGATTAATTGAATCTGGTAAGATTTTCAGACAGCAATAAAACAAATACGTAAGATGCTGGCCTATATGTAACGACAATAACAATCTCACAGGCCTTTTCTATTTACCTTGTAAAAATTCTTTTACCAGCTATTGAATGTAGTCATGTATGGCCAGATAGATGGCCAGATATATGCTCAAGTATTACAGCTATTAGCATAACAAAGTTACCATAGTCCTCTTTCTGCAAAAGGAATACTGAAAGGTAAACTTTGAAAGTTGAAATATTGTTCTACCTATAGCAGGACAGTAACGCTAGCTAATTTACAGCCCACCCCAGGTTTAGCTTACTCCCTTAAGGCCCACACCCGCCAAGTGCCAAATGCTCTTTGGTTACTGGCTACAGGTCAGGAATACTTTCTGCTCAGTGGACAGGTCCACAGTGCTCTTTACTGCTCTCTGCTTTTGGCCTCCCAGTTTCTTCCACCTAATAACAAAATATTGACAACTAAACGTGTACCATCAACTAATAACATCTCAGTGGCTATCACTGACAAGTTCTCGGGTGGCAAGAGGGTTGTGAAAGGAACAATCTGAATAAATTGGCAAAGCTGTCTTACTCTGTAATCTCCCTATTATTCAACATTAGATCTGCTATGCGGTCCTGCAATAAGTCTTCTTCAGCTTTTTATGATCTTTCTAATTAATCTAGTCAGCAGCATCTCTGTGCCACACTTGCCTCACATTCAATGCAACATGTTCACTTCACTTCAGTGTTACTATTGCTCATGCCTGAGAAAGTATTCATTATCTTCTCCTCTGAACAGGACTAGGGCTGGCTCCAAGCTGTGTATAGTGAGCGAAGACCCCTTTTTGCAAGGCTCCTCATTTTGTGGGGCTTTTGTTTGTGGTGGTTGGGTGGGGTTTTTTTTAGGGGGGGAAGGGTGCATTGATTTGTTTTCTTCTTGTTTTGTGTGGGTTTTTGCACATATGTATCTGTGCAGAGAGAGAGAAATCACTCCAACCAGTAAAAATGAGGATTTAAAGGTTTATTTTACCTTAACAGTGTTAACAAGCTGTCCATCAAGGTAGAGTGCAGCTGTGCTGTTCTTTAGCATGCCTTTACTCATGACCAGAACTAGGTGATGCCACTGGCCTTCCACGATGAGGTCACCACAGCGGAAACGGGCACAACAGGGAAGAATTTCATAAAATGATGATTCCTCACTGAAGTCATCGACTAAAGGAAAAGTACCAGTTAGTGGGCACCAGTAGAAATGTTATAAGAAGCTTAAAACAGACGAATATGTCATTAGACTTTATGTAAAACAATCTACAGCAATACATTAAACCCAAATTTTTAGAAAGCACATAGTTAACAAAAATACAATTAACAAGATATGAATAAAGTCATACGATTAACAAGAATGAGTTTAGACTTCCAAATACAAGAACTGAAAGAATGAAATCACATTTTTTGAGAAGTGTTCAGACCAAATTGTCACAGTTTGACAGGCTAAACATACTTAAATACTAACAAACTAGTATAGTTTTGGTAGTATCAATGACAGGTCTCTTCTTCCTTTGCCTTAATTCTTCTCTAAGAAAATTCTCAGGATATTTTTAGACTTTTGATAATTATGTTTTACTTCTCCCCTTTTATCCTCCCTCTGAAATTTTAGCTGGAATGACAAGTTTGCTCAAGTTTTTACTAACTTTCTCGTGCCACCATGCAAGTCGCAGAAAGACCTTTTATTGTTTTTCTAAACAAGTTTTTACAGCAGTAGTCAGCAAGAAATAACAGATGTCTCTCCACACCTACAGAGCTGTTTATCACTTTTCTCACACTGTGGAGAGAAAGTTACCCATATTTCCCAGACTTTCTCTTCACACTTTTCCCTGCTCCACCATGGTCTCCTCCACAGGCCCCACTACCTGATCCAGTGTGGTCCTTTCCAGGGGCCACAGGGGATCTCTGATCTGGCCCCCTCCCCTCCTTCTGTTCTCACCTTCGTGTCCTCAGGGCGCTTTCTCTCACATTTTTTTCCCTTACTCCTCACTCCATGCAGCGTTTCGCCCCTCTTACATGTGTTTTCCCAGAGGCACCACGAGCCTGGCTGCTGGACTAAGCTGTGTCCTGCAGGGTGTCTGCCGCGGAGCTGGCTGGAAGTGGCCATGTCTGGCATGGGGCAGCCCTGGCCTCTTCCCACAGAAGCCCCCTCTTGCTCCCCAGCACCTGCCCACAGACACTCAGTATAAGCTTGCCACTATCATGCTTAAACAATTAGGTCACACACAAAAGAAGATACAAGTAAAAAGATTGCCTTTCAAAGCATCTGTGTCAGAATCATGCTAAATTACAAAGCATCAGTGAAGTTAAAGATGAGGATGAAAGCCTAAAACTTTTTTCCTTAATAAAAGCCACAAGTACGAAGTCTGGCTAGCAAGACACACATCAAGCACAGACTGGGGGTACTTGTAACTCAAGCCTCAGCACAGTGGCTTCTCTTCTTCCCTTTTTGCAGTTCTAAGGAAAATTAATTTTCTGAAGTGCTGCTACTGAAGGGTAGTTCAGGGCTGAGACATTTCTGCCCAAGTCAAAACGAAGACTTCACGATGACTTGCCTGTTCCATTTCAGTACTGTAACCGCAGCGAGTCGCCCTTGCCTTCCCTTCACCCTATCAGCAGTGGAGCCTGGGATGCAAGGCCGCTGACCTGACACCACCACCAGCTGCTGTGGGGTGAGGCGAGCTGCACCCGTGGCTCCATGGGCCACCCTCGCAGCAACAGTGAGAGCAGTCAGAGACAGATGCCTGCCTTCCAGACACATGGGCAGAGGAACCCACTCCCAGCCTCTCTGCAGGGGCTGCAAACCACAAGCGGCTGACCACCCATCCCCAATTCACCCACCTATACTCTTCAAGCATTTCCCAGGTCTTTCTTCACTAATGGGTGCTGAGTTATCTTCTGAATGTTGAAATACACTTTATTTCTCAGCACAAAATTCTTTAATTTCTCTAACAGGCATCACTTGACTTCATACCAGAGGGCATGATCAGTCTGCAGGTGCATTAGCTTCTCCATCGCAAAGCAAAATGACCCACACTCTCTTCATTCTTTTATATTGAAGGAAAAGAAACCATAAATCCTCTTACCTCAGCAGCTGCCTACACAGAGAGAACACTCGTTTCTTTAGAAATAGCACAAGGAAAATTATAAAAGCAGAGTACTTGGAACTAACTTTCAGATACAAAAATAATCTCAAGTTCTTTTTCTCAGCCAAACACCTCTGAGCACAATTCTCGCTCACAGAAACATCCCTAAACCACCCCATTTACTCTTACAATAGACCATCAGCACTGGTAGGCCTGCCACCTCAGTTCTTCAGGTTCTTACCTGCTCAGCACTTGATGGTGCACCACCAACTACGACTTAGCCATGACAGGGTGGCACTCCAGTAAAGCAAAGTATCCCGTTCAATTAAAAACCAGTCTTTGTAGTCAGAGACCTTCAGATCTTCTCTGACAAAGCCTCTTCAAATCCAACGTCTTTTAAAGAGTTAGATAATACAGGCTTACAAACTAAAAACGTACAATCTATAGCCCCAGTGCAGGCTAAAGCAATTAATATGAAGATAAACTTACATAATTCTCTCTTATAAGAATTTGGTACAAGAAAACACTGTCAGTGTCTTTGTAATTTAAGAGGTTTAGTTCCTCCCTTATACTATGGCTATTCAGCTCCCAAGTTTTAGGTTTTGAACCTGACTTCCAGTAAGAGAAACTACTACAGTTAATGATGCAAACGTCCACTTATCATGAAAAGAAGGAATATTCTATAACAGTCTGCTTCGCTGGTTTTTTTTTAAATAACAACAGTTGTACAAATTCTTTATTAGTGCCTGCTACTCAAAAGGAAAGAACAGGAGCAGAAACAGATTTTTGATAACCACTTGTAACCCAGCATGTTGGTTTGGTAAAGAGCTGTTATGGGTTTGTGTGGCAGTTTTTTGGTAGCGGGGGAGGGGGCCACAGGGGTGGCTCCTGTGAAAAACTGCTAGAAGCTTCCCTGGCTACAAGTCGGACCCACCTCTGGCCAAGGCCGACCCAAACAGCGACGGTGGTAGCACCTCTGGGATAACGCATTTAAGAAGGGGAACCTGCAGTGAGTATGGGGATTGGAATGTGAGAGGAACCCCTCTGCAGACACCGAGGTCAGTGAAGAAGGAGAGGGAGGAGGTGTGCCAGAGGAGGTGATACCCCTGCAGCCTGTGGTGAGATGCCAGGCTGTCCCCCCCCCAGCCCATGGAGGTGAACGGTGGAGCAGATGCTCCCGAGGATGGCCGTGACTCCATGGGAAAGTCCACGCTAGAGCAGTCTGTGACTGAAGATCAGCCCGCAGAAAGGACCCACACCAGGGAAGTCTGGGAAGAACTGAAGCCCGCAGAAAGGACCCACACCAAGGAAATTTGTGAGGAACTGCAGCCCGCAGAAAGGACTCATGTTGGAATAAGTTCATGACGGACTGTCTCCCATGAGAGAGACTGTCTCCCACTGAGACCGCACGGTGGAGTGAGGAGTCCTCCCCCTGAGAAGGAAGGAGCGGCAGAGACAAGGTGTGGGGAGCTGACCCCAACCCCCATCCCCTGTTCCCCTGCACTGCCGGGGGGAGGAGGTGGAGAGAACCGGGAGTGGAGTTGAGTCGGGAAGGAGGGAGGGGTGGGGGAAGGTGTTCTAAGGTTTGGTTTTACTTCCTAATATCCTTGGTTTGTTCTGATTTGTAGTAAATTAAATTGATTTTGTTTCTTCCCCAAGTTGAGCCTGTCTTTTACCCATGACCATAAGTGGTGAGTGATCCTTCCCAGTCCTTATCTCGACCCACGAGCCTGCCTTTATATTTTCTCCTCATCCCACCGTGGCTGGGGAGGAGAGGAGTGAGCGAGGGGCTGCCTGGTGCTTTGTCACTGGCTGGGCTGAAACCATGACAAGAGCTAAGCCTGCCCTGCTCTTCTCAGCTCCTCCACAGCCACCGTGCATAAACAGTCTGTCAAAACTGACCATTTCTGGAGGCTCTGATGGAGGACAAGACAGGAGACAGGAGATGGCTAAGCCTGAAGCCCCCAACTGCACCGATAGCACACTCTAGCAAATTCACTGGCCTCACCAACTTCACTTAGATCTTCACTGCACTTCCTGTAATTCCACCTTTGATCACAGATACTGAATAAAGCTACAAACTCTTTCTGAAAACTAATCACAGCATTAAAACAGGAAGCAAATGACTGATTGCCTTCAAATAGCCCTCCAGTGTTGGGACTATTCAGATTGAAAAAGCCTTCACAACCTGTTAGTTTACTATTTCCAAACTTCTTCAAAGCAAAGATAGTTATATTTGCACCTTAAGAGATGATGTCTAAAATGAATAATACAAGATAAATAAAAGGCAAAAACCTTTCAAAAACAATGATGTAATCCCCTTCTTCAAATTTATAATACTTGGGGTTTGGGCAAAAAATTTTCTTTATATGCAGATACTGAATCTTGTTTAGAAATTGTAAGAGCTCCTTAATTTCTACATGAATGTTTATATTTTGCATTTTTCCATTGTCAAAACCCATTAAGAGCTGGTGAAGCTGCAACTAAAAGTTCCATCACACTCAATTCTTCTAGATACTAGGTTCAAAATAAACTTGCTGTAGCATCCCCACAATATTGTCAGGATTAGCTGATGACATGACACAGCTCTTACCATAATTTTGAAGCAATTCTTCTTTAGTTGAAACAATCAGTGACCGGTCTTTTGCTGAGAGGACAATGGCAAGGCATACATAATGCTGCTCCGAGGAGTTTGCACGCCGCACTACAGTAAGAAGTCTCACAGGATGGTTATTAGGAGGTGTACTAAAATGTTCAATACAAAACCAAGTTGAGTAGCTTAAACCAGATGGCGGTGGGAAAAATCTTTCACCTGAAAACAAAAATGAAAGCCCATTATATAGCTGCAGTAGCCAGTACTTAGGCTACCCTACTTGTTCCTGTTCCTTTTCTCCTATCAGCTCAGTTGATACCAGCTGTGCTTTCTCAAACTTTTCCTTCATGGACTTCAATGTTACTTCTTTCATTTCTGACTCAAACTTGGAGGAAAAGTCACATAAAGCTAGCTCAGAGGAGCTTTGTTTCAAAACAAAGCAAAGCAAGAATTGCATACTATTGCCTCCTATTCTAAAACCAAAAATCAACTCTGAAGGGGTGCTTGGTCAGAACAACCCAGTTTCACTTCCCTAGACAAAAAAAGTGGAAATGGATCAGGCCCTCAGAAACTGCTAATATCATGATGAGATGCTTCTTCCATAGGTGTGACTCGCTGAAGAAGCCTTTGTTGAAGAGCTCTCCACCACATACACCTGACTCCCTTTCATCTCCTGGGGGGCTCCCACAGAACAATGAGCTCACAGACTTCAAGTACTGCCTAACACTAATTCCATCTTACTGCAGTAAACCTTCAACTTAGTTTTTAGACTTAACACCTTTTTTAAATTAAGTGATCATATTCGATTTGCACCACAGCGCATCAAGTTCCTGTAGGGTGAACAGCCCACAGTGGACAAGTATAAGGGATAGCAAACAAATTAGATGAGATTTTTGTGATGATGTGTGTAACTACACCTGTAACAAATTCAGTCAAGAATTCAGCAGAACAAAGCCACAAGTACAGCTTTAAAATTCCTTTTATGCTTACTACAGTCTTCACACTACTACCTCAACTTGTTCTTAATCCATCCAGGTTCATTATTCATACGCTTCTCTTGATTACAACTTAACCTTCTGCTGAAAGCCTTGTATTTTAAAGCAATCACACATTTGTATTTTATATTGCTTTTCATTGACTTGGGGGCAAAAAGCAACAGAAACACAAAAAGGACAGAAAAAGTTCTCAATTATGAGTGTACAACATCCAACACAATACTATCAATTCATGGCTAACAGAGAAATATAAGAAAACTAAACATCAGACACAAAACACTGCTGTTACGGAATAACAGTCATAGTCAAGTACTTACCAGTTCCAATTCCACTGACAACTGCACCGTCAATAAGTCCTGTTGTAACAGCATTATTTGTAGGTGCATTATGGGGAGCCAAACTTGGCAAGAACAGGCAGCTGTTAAACAGAGGATCAGTAACACACTAGAGTTTATGAAAGTCAATATAACCGGAGTTCAATACAAACAAAATATAGCCTAGGAAAATATACCATAAGCACACCATCACTCTCCTTAACTGTATGTATTCATGAGAAGTAGAAGTGAATTCTCAAGATTTCTCCTTGTGAGGCTGAATTATCTCCAGTGCAAGGAGCTTTGGCAGCATATATCTTTGGCGCAAAGGTGCAGGGACTTATACCCACATGGCTCCATAGCCTAAGATGCTCCCTTGTAGGCAACCATAACTCACTGCAGCCTTTGAGATGTTCTGGACTCTAAAAGAGACAGATTAGCTAAATATCCAAAGGATCTGGTAATTGCATACTATGTTGTTCTTATTTTAAGTATGTATGCTCTCACAGTAACATCATACTTCACCAAATTAGCTACATTTGGTCCTTACAAGAGCCACTGATGCTGTGGACACAATGGAAACAGATATAAGGAGTACCTCCCTTAAGTACTAAAAGATTTTAAGAGCCCAGATCATTTCAGTGACCAGCCTAGCCAAAGTGGAGTGAAACCCTGCAGGAGTTCAGCTTCCAGTTTGTATAGATTGTCCTACTGACGGCAAAATGCCAGCTTTTCCACTTGCTGAAGAATCATCATTTTATTGACATTTACACTTCAGCAGGCTACTTTAAGTATACTGTGGCTGAGTTGCCTGACAGAGCTAGGAGTTACTTTGTTCTCATGTAAGCTATGAAGAGTTAACTTGACCACGCATCTTGAAAGCAACAGCAGTCCACGGTTCTGGTCACTACTATCTTCCTTTTGATTACAGTTCTCATTATATACTTCTTCCTCCCTCTTGAAAATGTTCTTCTCTGGGTGAATCCCCCATGGTCAATGGTGTTATAAGCATGTTCTCTTTAAGCAGATAACTTGCAAGGGTCCACCAACTGTTGAATTCATGAAACACCCTGGCACTTTAAAACAGACCAAGAAGTTTTTAGAGGGTTTTTTTTTTAATTGATTCTAGCAGCCTTCTTAGGTGACTTGCTGAAATTACATGAAGTCACAGCTGCATTACGTGGATTACTTCTAGACACATTACCAGCACCTACAAATCTCCTGGAGCAACCACAGTAACAATTCATTTTGCTAGCCTATTTCAAGTTCTTCTTAGGTCCAAAACATTTTCTTTTCTCTTATGAAGCATGTAGAACAGAACTTTGAACACCATTTGTTTGCAAATAAAAGTCTGTCCCTGACTACATTGGATATGAAGGCTAGATGCAAGACGGGTGCTGCATCCTTGCTTTGCAAAGCTGGAAAGAGAATGCAGAGCAGCAGAGCTCCCAAAAATCCAGGCTGGCTCTACTCTCAGACCAGTTATCCCAAATAAACTGGAACAAGTGCACTAAGATGCAACTGGCTCTGTCAAAGGCCACGTCAGAACAGAAATAGTTTTAAGAAACACAGTAGTATAAATATAAAGTCTGGAAAGAAAAAGACAAGATGAACAATTCTGTCAGGTGGAGCTGTTTCTGTTTGTATGAAATTATGGTGCAGCTGTGGACAACAGTTCTACCTCTTCTCACGATTCTTTCAAAAAAAGAGATGAAAAAAAACCCATTGAGGAGCTACTCATCTCATACAAGAATTTGTCAGGCTCCTTTGGGCTTCACAGTCATCATTTTTGGTGGTTCGTGTCACTAAAAACCTTTTAATAAAGCTTCTAGTCAAGGTTTTTAAGCTTTTAACCAAGCTTCCGGGAAATTCTGAACAATTACTTATCATATGAGGTGCCATTCACAATCGTCTGACTTGCACATATCTCATAACACTACCCTCTCTGAGTTACTGGCTTGCAGCCTATATGCAAGCCTCTGCCTATGGAGCAGTCTGCAGGCAGTTAGAGAATACCTGTTCCTTATACTATTGGTCTGAATTTTTGTAGCAATTTTGAGGTATTTACCCCTAAGAACAGAACAAAATGAGTGTTTTGAGGTTTTTCTATTCCATTTTTATAACCAAGAAGACAAAGCATTTTCCTTAAACAGATGCTGAGAATGGTGTCATGTTTTCATCTTCTGAACAGTCAAGCTAAATGATTTTACATGATCCTCATAAAGTGCCTCACTCAGCAGGTGTTTAATTAGAGAGCAAAAACAGTAAGTGAAGGTGATACCAGATGCTAAAAGGAAAAAAACGAGTTAAGCATTATATTCAGGTTACAACTCCAGTTAGTAATAATTTCTTTCCAGTTATTCAGACTCAGCATAGATGCCTTCTCTGCTCTACTTGTATTTCCAATTTGCCCACTTTTGCACTTCCAAGTTCTTCAGCAATTTTAAGTGGGTTTCAGAGCATTTGAGCCATCCAAATGCCGCACATAAATCCTAGCAACTAATGAGTTTCTGCAAGGGTAAGTTGGCATTCCTTTTTTTTAAAAGGCACATGAAATCCAGAACTGAGAAGGTAACTATCAACGTTTAGATACAAACCTACTTCTACTTTCACACACGGCAAGCAAGCATTTGGTTTCAAGGCATTAATGAATGACAGAGTGGAAATTTATGTGGC
Organism: Buteo buteo; assembly: GCF_964188355.1. NCBI lineage: Eukaryota > Metazoa > Chordata > Aves > Accipitriformes > Accipitridae > Buteo > Buteo buteo. The sequence goes on along the minus strand of NC_134171.1, from coordinate 67,631,624 downwards.
TTGAAGTATTCGTTTTGTTTCTTTAAAGTATTCATTTGTTTCTGGTTTGCAAACAGTCCATTAAAAGTCCCAACTGTTTCTCTGAAAGAATAAAGTAAGAAAACATTGCACTGTGCCCCCTGTTATTTGAGAGCACTGTAGGACCTTACCCAAACCCTTCAAGAGACGTGTCAAACTCAATGAACGCCGGCGTAACTGATGATCCGTGAAGCCTGATATCATGTGGGGTTGTCATGGAGACCAAACATTTCACTCTTGTCAGGGGTACTGTGCTCCCTTCTGCTGGCTTGAGTAAGCTCTTGCTTATCCGATAGTGGCTGTCTTCATGCAAACCAAAGACGCTGTCAGAACCCAGACCTTCCATTGAGGTAACCATGCTATCTACAGTAGAAGCCAAGAAACAACACAACATTGCAAACAGGAAACATTTTCAGACTATTTATTTGGACTTTTCAAGTAATGTTTCCAATGCAATAGCTGAACTGTCAATCATCGTTGACCAGTTCAGCCTCTCAGTTAGAAGATGATGAGTCAGGAAGCATTGCTCTCATTATAAAAACATTCAACTGAGGCAGAGACATGAGTATCTTGAGCAAGGTATTACAGAAAGTCTATGGTAATACCAAAAAATTGAGCCAAGAGGCCATACCATTACCTAACATCAGGAAAGTGTCCCTTTCGCAGAGGCTCCCTTTCAGGTGCGTTCCTGCTACCTGACTTAACAGGCAGGAACAACTCTTCTTCCTGTTTTTCAGATGCAGTTAACTCTGAGCCAAAAGTCTCAGAGCTCTCAATAAGCAGAAAGACTCAGTAAGCTTAGCTTAGGAAATTTAATATAACTTGTATTCAGAAGCTAGCTTTGCCTTCTCTTTCCTAGGTTAAAAACTTTTCAGAGTCACATTTTCACAATTTTCATTGTTTACCTTCCCCTGTGATAATACCCTATTAAAAATAAATAAATAAATAAAGCACTGGCCTAGAGAGAAGTTGAATCTCTCCTCCTCTCTTCTTTTTAAATGTACTGAACCTGATGACATAACATGAGCTCAGTTATTTTGTTTATTTATTTCATTTTTTAATGCTTGTAATTCAGTACCATCCAGGATGCTTTCTAGTTCCTTTTAAATAATTCAAACATTTCAACTAAGGTATTTTTAGCTATGTGTTACAACTGGCCATACAATGACTGAGTTGACACATAGAAATAAGTATCACGTGCTTTGGAAACTTATCAATAATTTCTTTGTATTACCATTTACTGAGACTCTCCTATACTACACGAACAGCTATTCCCAAGCTCTGCAACTCATGGCTAATAACAGGAAAGAGTGCATCTGCAAGAGAAGTTTGGATCAGCTGGAGGAATCCATCAGTTACAGATATTCAGTGCAGTTTATCAGATTGATTCATTCAATGGCTGGAAAACAGATGTAACTTTCCAGTGTGAAAAATCAGAGCTGATGTGTAACTGCTGATTGAATATGAAGCACTCTGTCAGACGGATGAACTTCCATGACAGGGTACCATGCAAAGGTATAATGAAAATTTCCACTGCACACATGTATGTGTGTCTGTCTATAATCCGGGGATATCTAGTGAATATCCTATCAAAATATATTGTGAATAATACCTTCCCACAGTGTTAATTCCAGGACTAAAACTGAAACTGAGTTATCATGGTGTCCCCTCATCCCCTTTTTTTTTATTTTAAAGCAGATATAAGAATTCAGAGTGGGTGTTCCAACTCCAAATTCTACCTCTTTCTAAGATAAACAATTATTAGATTGAGATTCTGCCAGATTATGTATATTATGCTTTTTTTTTCCTTTTTAATTCTTTCTATTTCTTTCTCATTACTAGTGATGCTAATGATGAGCCAGGTTCTTGAGTCTGGCTGAAATAAATGGAATTATGCTTAAGTGTAGGAATTTCAGTTATTTTATCTGACACCTTACTGAACCCATGAGAGACACTACACAGACTTAATGATGTGATGTGCACATGAAAGTATCTAAGAAAAATATTTTTCCTTTTTCTGTTAAATAACTACAAACTCATGATCTTCTGAAGACTTAAAAGTAAACTACTGTCATATTTAGTAGCTACTGTTCCTAAAATGAAAAAATTACAATTACCTCACCAGATATATATTAAATACAAGTACTACATTCCTTCTGCTTTTAGAACTTTTTCCAATCAAACTGTTCTGATGATTTCACATTCATTCAAAGCCAGGGTGGAGTTAGGTTTTTATGGATGCTTATCTACAAATTTTACGGAAGTATGCAATTGGGGGATGTCAGTGAAGCATTCTTTATGCAACTTTCTCGCACTTCAGCACCTACTTCTCATTTCCGGTTCAAAACTCAGTGAGCTGGGTTTGTGCACTCGGTACTGTTTCAACAGCTTTTTGTCCCAAGCTCCACAATTCAAAGGATTTCCCAAGCGTAAAAATTCCCTAAGAAAGAGAATAAAAAAATTTACAAATAATTTTGTCTATTTATTTGCCTAGAATGGCACCAAATCTAATACCATTTTTAAAAAAGACAGTAATTGTAATAAACATAACTTTTAACTAAGAAAATAAATAAACTAATTACAAGAAACACATCTGATCCATTCGAAACTATTTAAGTTTTGAACACATGCTCTCAAAGGTTAGCATTATTTTAACTAATCAAAGAATTTTGATAAAGCTCCCAATTCCCTTCTCTTCATTCCAGAGACTTGGCAGGAGGCTGCTGCATCCTGTAGGAGAAAATCAGGATGCTCACTGATGCACATTCAGCAAGGTGAACTCATCTGGAAAGGCAGACCACAGGCTGAAGTGAGTAACTGACCTCAGCTTTGTTTTACCCATGTGTCCTATTTGGCTGGGGGATGGTTCCACAGGTATCAACATCTGTATCTATAGATAACTATAATATCTGTATCTACAGGTACCTAGGCTATCAGTATCTATGCTTAAGTTCCTGCGATGGAACTACCAACAAGCGTGCTCCTTGCAGAATCATTTCTGACACGGCTACACGCCACCGAAGTGAACCGAGCAGCACTTGTGGCTGCATGTCATACTCAGTTGTATGACGGAAGACTAGATCATCTAGTCCAAATCTCTCTGTTGCGGGCTGGGACATCTTTCACTGTATTAGGTTGCTCAAAGCCTCACCCAACCTGACCTTGAACACTTCCAATGATGGGGCATCTACAGCTTCTCTGGGCAACCTCTTCCAGTGTCTCAACACACTCATTGTAAAAAATGTCTTCCTTATGCCCAATCTAAATCCACCCTCTTTCAGTTTAAAACCCTTACCCCGGTCCTGTCACTACAGACCCTGGTAAAAGTCTCTCTCTGTCATTCTTATAAGCCCCCTTTTTATATGTGAAGGATGCAAGAAGGTCTCCCCAGAATCTAGCAAGCAATCCAAACTATCATACAACTGTGTGGGTATTCAACAAATGGTTCAAAATATACTCATAAACTTTTCAAGCTTGCTTTTCTAGTACTAGCATAGATGTACAAACCTATTTGCATTAATACACAGAAAGAGCAACTTTTTAAAGCGATGAATCCCCAGATTTTTCCAGACACCTCTCGTATCACATTCCTGCATTTCCTTCACACAAACTAAAGCGCTAAATAAAACTGCTGGCCCAAATCTTTTCCAATCTGAGGTGTTCAACATTGCACAAAGTCAAAGAATCCATCCTCATGCTTCCTCTTCCTGAGGACCTAGTCAGAAATGGCATTTTTGATAGCCTCTCAAGATTTGCAGGAAGAAAGCAAGCATTTAACTTCAGCACAATCTCTGTGAAAAACACCAAACAGATTTCCCCGCTCCACACTTCTCCCTCCTCACCCATCCTCCAATTCCCAGCATCTCCAGGGTTACACACTGATTAACAGAAGCAAGACAGTCTATCCAATAAGAAATAAAATGGGATCCCATGAGATCACTACCACACAAGGTCACTTATGCTCTCTACCAATCCGAGCCATTTACAGCCAGCCAGCAACAGTGCAGGCAGCAGGCCTCAGCTCAACTGGACTTCAGTGCTATATTTCTGACCTCAACACCATTGGCTGCAGCGCCTGTGAGGCCAGCCTTTCAAACATCCTTTGGAGCGGCGGATGCAGCGAGTGGTCCTCATCAGCCAGAGCAGCGCTGCATCTTTGTAGAAGCCGTGCGTGGAGCCCAGCTTCGCACATGACTTGCTGGTTTCTCTCTGTGTGTACTAGGGATTGCAGGATATTGGCCACTGCCAGCTGAAGATCCAGTGCATGCTGAAAAAAAGAAGAGCACACAACTTGAGAAGACACAAACTGAGAAGGCAAGTAAAAGAAAGCCCTTCTGCATAACAAAGAAAGGGAAACTACCATTAGTAATAAATACACAAAACGTCCTATACTTAAATATATGTGCATGCGTGTGTGTGAAGAGACACTTTCACCTCTTTATGAAAAAGGGTAACAAGTTATAGGAAGGATTACTACAACAACTGTAAAGAAAAACAATTCAGGTAGGAATGGTTAAACTAACCTGTCCTTTTCACCAGCAGAAGTGAGTCAGTTTAGAAGTTCTACGTGCTTAGTGTGTACTAAGAACTTTTATCTTTGTGACTGCTAAGCTATTCCTATTAACACAGAATCACAGAATCATTTTAGGTTGGAAAAGACCCTTAAGAGCGAGTCCAACCATTAACCTAACACTGCCAAGTCCACCACTAAACCATGTCCCAGGTCCTTTTCTGCCAGGCAGCTTTCCAGCCACTCTTCCCCAAGCCTGTAGCGTCACATGGGATTGTTGTGACCCAAGTGCACGACCTGGCACTTGGCCTTGTTGGACCTCATACAATTGGCCTCGGCCCATTGATCCAGCCTGTCCAGATCCCTCTGTAGAGCCTTCTTACTGTCAAGCAGATCAACACTCCCTCCCAGCTAGGTGTCATCTGCAAACTTACTGAGGGTGCCCTTGATCCCCTCGTCCAGATCATTGATAAAGATATTAAACAGAACTGGCCCCAATACTGAGCCCTGGGGAACACCACTTGTGACCAGCCACCAACTGGATTTAACTCCAGTCACCACAACTCTGGGCTTGTCCAGCCAGCCAGTTTTTTTTACCCACTGAAGAGCACGTGTCCAAGCCATGAGCAGTCAGTTTCTCCAGGAGAATGCTGTGGGAAATGGTGTCAAAGGCTTTACTAAAGTGCAGGTAGACAACATCCACAGCCTTTCCCTCATCAACTAAGTGGGTCACATTATCACAGAAGATCAGCAGGACCTGCCCTTCACAAACCCCTGCTGACTGGGCCTCATCACCTGGTTGTCCTGTTTGTGCCATGTGATGGCACTCAAGATGATCTGCTCCATAACCTTTCCCAGCACCGAGGTAAGACTGACAGGCCTGTAGTTCCCCAGATCCTCCTTCTAGCCCTTATTGTAGATGGGCATCACATTTGCTAACCTCCAGTCAACTGGGACCTCCTTGGTTAGCTAAGACTGCTGATGAATGATGAAAAGTGGCTTGATAAGCAGTTCCACCAGCTCCCTCAGTACCCTTGGGTGGACCCATAGACTTATGTGTGTCTAAATCATGTTGCAGGTCACTAACCATTTCCCCTTGGATTACGGGGGCTTCATTCGGCTCCCCATCATCATCATAATCTCTACAATATTTAAGATATACGCAACATCACTGCCAAATTAATGCCCTGAAGACAGAAAGTTACCATACTTATCACTGGTAGAGGACAAGGAGGAGGAATCAAGTCTAGCAATTCTTGTAAGCTTTCGGAATTTTTTTTAAAAAAAAAACAAACAAAACAATGTTCAGGGAAGACATCTCAAACAAAATATACCTAAGCAACTTCAAAAAATGCTCAGCAAATCCTTTATATAGAAACCTCCAGTAGAGGTTTTGGTTTGGGGATTCTACAAAGCAGGCAGTACAATTTTGGAACTAGAACATATTCCAGCTATTTCAAATAGCACGTATACACTGAGCCATAACATACAATCCCACATCCTCCTCGTACTACGTGTTAACACCTGATACATCAGGGAAAACATGAATTAATCACAGTGCTTGGAAATTTATCTGATAGCCACTTCAGACATTTCTTTAAATTTACATTGTTGCCAAGCGCTTGAAAGAGACAAAACAAAGCCTGTGAAATAAAGCAATTTCTATCAGACCTCTATGTCACCAGTTATTCAACTCAATTAATCTGTGAAATGTGTTAGTTTTGCAGCACAAAATGAGAGGACGTCATTGGTTTTCCCTATTTCCCGGAGCCATCCTTTTTCCCAGTCACTCTCAAAGCTTAAGACAGCAGAATTTTTTTGCTACCTCTGGGTGTGTAGCTGATCCAACAGAAGCCAGAAGATCCAGCATCGCGAGCATAGCACCAGGGTGGATAATGACTGCATCAGAGCTTTGTACAGGTGTGGGTCCTGTTTGGAGTTTCACATCAGCTATGTTTTTCTGAGGGCAAACAGGAGGTGTTGAAACAGAATGATATGCATGCCTGCAGGACAGAAAACATCCCATGGTTACAACACCCATCTATTATGAGCTTTGCATTTTTCAAGCAGCTGTAAAGTTGAACTGGCCTACAGTTGTTATTCGCCTCTCCTTTCTCTTCCCTCAGTTAGACAGACCAAGTGCTTTCCTCTTCTCAAACCTGTTGGACATGTTTGCCCAAAGACAACCTGGAAGGGTTTTAATTTCTTGACTCTACTAGAACTCAGAAATCTTTTCCCCAGGTGCTATGCAGTTTGAAGAACTTAAATGTTGCCTTCATTGCCTCCCTCTTTTAATTCTAGTCATGGTGGCAGCACACAGCACCAGCAGCATGCAAGCTAGCACTGCTCCTGTTCTGGGGGGTGAATTCAGCTTTGAATACGTTTCTCCCCATTTGTTTTTCATTAACAGCTGATTATTAAAATGCTCTATCATGAAATTCTCGGCAATCCCTAATTAGCCTACAAGAACAGAAAGTCGGTCTTGGTCTCGGTGTACGCTCACGCCAGCAGTCTGTATGCTCTCAGTCTTTCCATGACTGCTACGGAAATTTAGTTTTACATTAAGCTGCTTTAGTCTGATCCAGGGAAAAGAGGCCTAGACACACTGACTTAGAAGCAACCACTTGCGCTGAGAGCTGTAGACGCGTTTCTTGTTGAAACTCTCAGAGGTATCAGCTTGATGCTATTCTTTCAGTGCAAGATTCAACACACAAACAGCAGGGAAGTGGTGTCCAGGGAAGTGGTGGTGTCCCCATCCCTGGAGGTGTTCGAAAAACACGTAGACAAGGCACTTCAGGACATGGTTTAGTGGGCATGGTGGTGTTGGGTTGACAGTTGATGATCTTAAAGGTCTTTTCCAACCTAAACAATTCTATGATTCTATGAGCAGCTTACTGAACATAGACTTTCAAGATGGTACTTTAGAAGCAAAAGATAGCTCGAAAGGCTCATGCTCACCACAAACAAACAAAAAAACCCAAAACAACCCCCCCCACGAAACCCACCCATAATTCTCACAGTATTTATCATACATGCTTATTTGTAAGAAGAAAGAAAAAACTCTATGCAGTAATTTTTCTTGAAGACCAAATATTGCCTGCCATTTTACCAGAAGTGAGTCCAACTAAAAACAAGTCTCTTCCTATCAAATCAGTTGAAAGAGGCATTTCCTCTCTCGTTCTCAGTGACAGAGATTTACCTAACCCCTAACTCTAACAGAAATAACACTCAGACTCGCTGTGCTTCACCCACTGGGCACTTCCAACAATGAAATCTTTTCTCTTGGGAGAAACAGGACATAGATGGGAGATGAGGAAGGCTCCAAGTACAATTCTGTCCTAAACACTCTGAAGGTTCCATCTCAAACACATACACACAACCCTCAGCAAGAAATGTCATTTGTGTGGGAAGGCTGAGGCAATGGATTATTTAGCCTAAGACAGGACACTAGGAAGTACAGAACAATCTTCTTGCGCTGGCTGGAAAGTGGGCTGGTAAATAATGTTCCGACAAAAGTGTTCCTATTGAAAAGGCTCATGGCAGATCAACAACAACTTGGCATCTGAACAATCCAAGAGCACTTTTTAAAAGAGTTTTTGAAGAAAGATGAAATTACTGATGCTTTACTCATTCAGCTAATACAGCAAACATGAAATAGTGTGGCGATTCTATTGTAATCAACCACTAAAAAAAAAAATCTGCCCATGTTTTACAAACTCTAGCCATCAATTTCCTAAACTTCTCTAGCAGACTCACCATTTGAAACATCTGGCAGGTAGAGAATCTTCGTTGTCTCCTTAAAATTAACTGGAATTAAGAACAGCAGAACAACTGGTAATACTGTCATAGAGAGATGTTATCTCAACCCTTTTCCCTGTCTTGATGCAGAGATTGAAACATGGGCAATTGTTTCTCATGGATCCTAACAACACTGTTCTTCACCTGAAGAAGAAAACTGCTACCTCTTTCCAATGTCATCTTGAGCGTCTCAATGCAAGTTCTACAGGATACTGTTTAAAAACTAAATATCTATTTCAATTTAAGAATGCTTTTCAGTCTAGTGAAATTCCACTCCCCAAGACATTCCTGAAGATCAAGCTTCTGTCCACTTTTAAGCACAAATTTTACTTCTAAGCATCTTGATCTGCACTATCTCATTCACCTCATTTGGTAAACTGTGACTTTATAACATGTTAGTACAGGGAGAGCCTAACAAAATCCTGAGCCATTGCTCAGTATGATTCATGAGCAAGCATGTGATCCTGGCCTCAAAAAGCCTGGACTTCAACATTACATACAGACTGAAAAGGGGATACAGTCAAGACTAGGCAATTTGCTTTTCTGTCTGCAATCTAAGTAAAAGTTACGCCCCTAAAGCATATGTTATTGAAAGTTTTTCACATAATTTAAAAAATACCTTCCATGTTTAGTTTTTCCATATAAGGAGTACTTGTATCAAAACAATGAAAAAAAAAAAAAAGAACAGTTCAGGAAGAGTTCTCTAGGAAAGGAAAAAACCCAGATTCTACAAAATCCTGCCAAAGTATTCAGTGAATGTTACAGGTCTGTAGGTCAGTGCAGAACCTGCAATAAATTAATTTAGCCATCCTTATACATTCTTTATATGATCCCTTTAAGGAAGAAGAAAGGAGGAAGTAGACAATGGAAAAAGGCAGTGTACTGAAGACAACACATAGATCTGTCTAATTTAACAAAAAATAAAGCTGAAGAAAATTCCAAACTGAAATTTTATAATTAAGTACAACTCTTGATGAGAATTATAATACCATTTTCATCTGGAAAGAAATAAGTAAGATGTATTGTAGATAAACCCTCCGCATATCATTCTCCAAGAGTGACCACCATCCAAATTTTGTAAAATAAATGGCTAACAGTATTTTAAAGCTGCATTCTACTCTGTACTTCACCCTGTCAGGTCCAAAGCATCCTCTCAAAAAAAAAAACAAACACCAAACCAAAAACCACCCTGTCAAGGCAAGTTTTTTCTGCCAAAATTTACAGCAATCAAACAGCTGGCAAAGCTGTAGTTCTTGATTCCAGTTATACAGGAGGGGTGGAAGAACAATGTATTCCAGGTAACAGGGAGGACACCTATGTACCACCATCCCAATGCATGTGCTGGAGGACTCCTACCTACTCTCATTTACATAAAGGATAACACTTGGAGGGCACCACTCCTCAGGGAAATACAGCTTTGAGAAGTGGCAGGCATGTCTGAGAGAGAATATTAGCATATCTATGTATCCAGAACTGTTCTAGACTGTGTGCATCAAAACCAGAACTGTACTATTTTTGTCTATAAGAATTATTTGTGTGCACAGTGTCTGCTTGCTCTTTTAGCCAAACAACACAGGGCTCTCCCTCAGGCATCTGTCTTGCGAGTCAAAAGGCAGAAAACCAGGCCACAGCAACAAGGGAGATCCCCAGGAAGCAACATAAAGGAGACAGAAAACAATAAGAGAAGAGCAAACACTTCTCTCAGAAGAGTCAACTTTGACAGAATCTGACCGTATCTGACATTTAAAAAGAGAAAAAAAGAAAATCAAATAATATTGGACTACATAACCCAAGTTGCTTATTTTTGAAAGTCGGAAGATCCCAGCTACTGGCACTGAATTCACTAGGAATGACAAACACAATGCCGAACAACCACAACCGTGAGAAAGCAGACAGCTGCTCAAACAGACTTTTTGAAAAGCCTAGCCCTGTCTATTTTTTTACTGGAAAACCAGCTTTTACAGAAAGGATCTGAAAAGTGACCCAGGCCAGCATGATCATTCTTTCTGTCCACTTTTGCTTTGAGTCTTATACAACTGGTTATCACCCAAAGGCCTTTTCTGGTTGTGAAGATCCATGTCAAACACACTCCTTTACCTTCAGCAAGTAGCCACATTACTGTACTGCTGCTTACCTGAATTGCCCAAAGCATCCCACAGGGATACTGACTTTTTAAACTATCCAATCTTTATCTCACCTTATACCACACCGTTTTCAAATAACTGCTTGCATTTTCAGTACTACAGAAAACAAACAAAGGAAGCCTAACATATATATTCATAATACGTCTATTTATATTTTAATTACCAGGCTGCATCAGCTACCCATCTGGCACTTTTTTATTCATCACACCCTGGAACCAGCTCCTGTTTGGCAAGCATTGCGTGTGTTCTGCTGCAAGCCTTTGCATACCTGTGCATTTGAGTAATTCAGTGAACTTGAGCAGCCTTGCCAGTTACACCTGGGAGAACAGCAAAATGTAGTAAAGGAAAGGGCAATCTATAATGCTAGAGGTTAATACCGGGGCTGAAGCTGTAAAAAGCCTCCACAGGAAATGCTGTTTTCTTTCAAGTTTCTTCAGAGTAAATGAGAGGGAAAGGAGTTTGGCAGCTAAGGTTTTTCTCTGTGAACCGCAACTGCTATGTTTGTTCCTAAATGCCTCAGTGTTCTTAGAAAAGAAATGACAGTCTAAGAGGTTCTGAATTATTGGGAAAGTGGCCTTGTCCAAGCCAGTCCCTGCAGAATATCCAGGTATGACTCAGATAACGTCACTCAGCAAGACAGAAAAAGGCTTCTCTTTACTAGCCTGCTTGAGTACAAACATTTCCTTTCAAAGCAGTTTCCAAAAGCAGCCTTGGTTGCTTCCTTTTGCAAATATTTTACATTCCAAACATGAAACTTGTGAACTTTAAGCTGTACACCAAGCAAGAATGACCATGTTTTCCACACATGGCACCTGCACCTTAGATAACACACAGTCTTTCAAATGTCTTATTAGTCTTCAAAAGCAAATCTCTGCCTAATCTGCATCTTCAGATAATAACTGGCTGCCCCTTTCCCTGGGGCTCCAGGAAAACTCTCCTTTTCATGACTTGCACAGGTCTGTAAGTGACACTGTTGTTGAATCAGTAAACTCTTTTTTTTTTTTTTTTTTTTTAAAGAAAAAATAATCTACCAGACACTAGTAGCTTGAGAGGGGAAGTGGGTGCGAGGATTTCTGAATTGTGCCATTTGTGCTTTCTTTCCAAACCTTTTAGTTTAGCATGCCTCTAAATCTTTTGGTAGTCAAGTACTGACAGGTTCATTCTTTATTTTTTATTCTGTGTAATTACTAACAAATGAGCACCTTTACAAGCTATCCACCTTCCTACTGAAAGTACCTTTTCTTGAAAAATCAGTCAAAAAAAAAAAGAAATCCTGTTGTATTAATTGATCTACTAGCATAGTCTGAACTTCTTTTAACTGCTCCTGAAAGTATAATCTATGCCTCCCTTAGATTCCTTATACTTGACCTTATTTGGTTTTGAATTATGAACTTAAGTGCTTCAGGAGTCTGGAGACATCTCTGATCTCATCCATTACCATCACTACCTAGGATTCACTATGAAACATACCTTTACATTTATTTTTTCCAGTAAACACACAAGTGAAAATGCACACCTCGGAAAAAAATAGCAACTTGAGAGAAAAAAAACAAACCCAAACTAAGAAACACAACAGTAAGAGAGAAATCAGAAGCAAGATCAACTTCTCTTTGAAGGGTCGGTACCTTTTCCTGGACAAAGCTGGTGTACCCCAGGGAGAGGGGAGAGAAGTCTCATTTGTCAGGCAAGGAGGGATCTGTTCTGCACGACTACAGACAAAACAGACAGGGGGAGGACAGAGAGGTTAGAGAAGAAACCAGAGGCTATAAGCTTGTTAGTTCTACAAAAGCACCAATAAAAATCATTACTAGGATCCATTTTCCAGAAACAACAAGGACTACAAAGGACGCTACTGAACAACATGGATCAGGTACACACATGGACATGCAAAGCATGTACTTGTTTTATGGCATGACTCTGCAGTGCTTATTCATTACTCCACAGAGGTTTACTGATATGACCACACTAGCAAAACAGAACATCTTTCAATGTTAAACAGCAGAAATTGAGAGGAGAAAGTAAAGCCTCAGTAAATTAAGTATAACCAACATGGGTCAGAAATAAAAAACAATGCAAACTTTAGAAAGAATGATGATAGAAGAAAGAATGCAGTCACTGAAGACGACAGCAAAAAAAAGGTAACTTAACAAGGTAGCTTATGCAACAACACCATGGGATTTACTTACCCCACTGATTCCTCAGACTACTGCTAGCCAGTGTTGTAACTTCAACAGTATGTGCAACACATTCTTAATACACATTTTCCTCCTCCTATCTGAATACTTTAATTTAAGATGAGATCAAGTAAATTGATTTCTGTACTTGGCTTTTGGGTTTTTTGGGGGGGTGGTATTTTTTTTTTGTTATTTGTTTTTTGTTTTTTTTTAAACAAGAGAAAAGCGTTAAGATTTGCTGCTTTGGAGGTGTTCATCAAGAAAAACATGAAGTTTGTACTTTACTAGTCACCTAGTTTAAGAAAGCCTGAGGAACTGGCAGCTCTATTAATATCTCAACATACACAGCCACAGCTTCAACACTTGGAAAATCAGATGCTGTGTTTGACTAACTAGGTGGCCTGTCTTACTAAAACACGGTCATATGCATTAAATAGCTGGGGTGCAGAAGCTCCAAGGTACCAGATATGAAGCTTAGGTCTGCGTTTTACTTTTCTGTACCTTAAATTATGGGCAAGAAGTACTTTTAGGACAAGTCAATCTTCAACACATACTTCAGTATGTTTTGTTGTCATTTTGAATCAATTTTAAGACACACATTACTGTTCATTTCAAATCTCAAGTATAATTTAAATTCTAGTTGTTTAACTCTTGGAGTGTCTCCCAGTTAAGTTTAGAAAACAATAATTTACAGACTAGCTAGAACTTTAAAGAACATGCCAATCCATCTAAAACAAGCTGTCTAGTCTGGATGGGTTTAGTAAGGAGAAAGAGAGGCTGAGGGGAAACCTCATCGCTCTCTACAACTATCTGAAAGAAGGTTGTAGTGAGGTGGCTAACAAGTGATAGGATGAAAGAAAGCAGCCTCAAGTTGTGCCAGGGGAGGTTTAGATTGCCTATTAGGAAAAATTTCTTCACCAAAAGGGTCATTCAAGCATTGGAACAGGCTGCCCAGGGAAGTGGTTGAGTCACCATCCCTGGAGGTATTTGAAAGATGTGTAGATGTGGCACTTAAGGACATGGTTTAGTAGTGAACTTGGCAGTGTTAGATTAACAGTTGGACTTGATGATCTTAAGAGCCTTTTCCAACCTAAATGATTCTATGATTCTAAATTCGTCATGATATTATCTAATTACTTACGTTATAGTCCCGTATCAAAGAAAACATGAAGTTAAGGTGTGACATTCAACAACTAATTTTTCATTTGACTTAATAAAAGCATAAAAATCTAGTAGTTCTGTATGATAAAGCAACCAGACAGTCTGCCTATGAACCAACAGGTTGCTTCAACACATCAAATATAACCATATACTGACACCTCTATCTTAATTGCTGCCATGACAAAAACATTCAACATCAGAGAGAATGCTGCATACCCTGGAGAACACCAGCAAGCTAAGTCAATATTTGGTCAGATGTTGACACCTTATATTCCTCTCACTGGAGTGAAGGAACAAAGAAATAGATTAAAATGGAAATACAAAAGCCTGCAATGAACATATTTGAGGAAAACTATTTTGGGGAACACCAGGGTGGGGGTGGGGGCAGGTAGGGCGGGAAGAGGGAAAAAAAGAAAAAAAAAAAAAGAGCAAAGTTCATACCTGTCAAAAGAATCTGTTGCTACTTTGTAGAGGTAAATAAAAAGTTTGCTGCAGTGTCTTAGTGTAGGTGACACAGAATCCAGGGATATTAGGTCATCCTCCAAAAGTCTTTGAAATAGTTGTGTATTTGAAGGGAAGACATTCAAGGGACTTATTTTTCTCAAGTCTGAGAAGCAGCCAAGTAATCGAACAGCATCTGCCAGTTTTTCATACTGGATCTCTGTTTTGAAGAAATGAGAGTTGGCTGGCTCGTAGCGCATTGCTGCAGTCAATGTGCAGAACACAGTGTGAAGCAGTTCAAACACTTGATTCTGGTTTACTTTCTCCCAGCCATTCTTAGGCGGCGAGCACAAAGATCTTTCCATAGCAACAAGTAAAGATGTGACATACACAAATCCACCAACTTTTCTAAAAACAGTTCTTGTGCGGTGACTTTCTCTCAGCACTGACAGTAGGGCCTATGGACAAAACAAACAATCAAAACAAAGAAGAAGAAAAGCAGCAGCATTACAAACAGCTTGAAAAAAGGTAGGAAAGTTTTTGTTTGATATGCTAGCAAAATTCTCATGTCATTTGTCAGAATTTGGTAACACATGAAGTCTCCAAAGAAGAGTCCCCATCCTCAAGAGCTTACAAAATAAAGAGTGGGGAAAAAAGTAAAGCATTGCCCCTAATTTAGCAATAAGAAATTAAGGAGATAAATAAATCTGCCAGCAAAAAAAGACTTGACCAAGCCTAGAATGGAATCCAAAATCCCCAGGTAATTCCTTTAGTGATAAGGCAGAGAATATAGCTATTAGAAAGGAATCTACTCTGCCATCATACTTCACAAACAATTTCAAACAAGAGAGGGCAAACAACTGCCTGTAGCACTAAGAAAATCTAAACCTTGGAGCATCCTAACACATCCTAACATTTCTGGTCTCCCAGAAATCTACAATGCATAAGCACCTAGCAGCTACAAAGCCACAACAGCACTCCAAGATAACAATGGCAGCAAAGAATTAGCCAAAACCAACCCACTTGGTTTTACCCTTCCTCTATAACAAAACCCATAAATCTCTGAACTGAGTGAAACTTAACTTTAAGAGTTGATGTTCAAAAATAAGCCTGAGAGAGTGAGAGAGAAACAAAAATGGATAAAACCTTACTTGCTGAACAAATACAAAGCCACGGTATATACAGGGGAAACTAGACAGATCTAGGTACTAGAGAATAATACTCATTTATCTGTGAAATCAGGGGGTGGGGAAGCCTATCCACCCAACCAAAAACAAACAAAAAAACAGCTGTCATGGGAAGTTTGACCCATATGTGAATATGGAATGTAGAAGAAAGTCTTTCTACATGAAGCAACACAAACAACAGAAAAATGTTATTGATACAGAAAAATAGGCTAGGGGGGCGGTGGGAATCTTTTGCGACCAAGAGTTTACTTCTTCAGAATCATGCTTTTTTGGTTGGGGGGGGGGGGGGGGGGGGCGGTTTAAAGCACTCAGAAGATGGGTAGTCAAATAGTTAAGACTGTCATTCTTTTGAAGGCAGTATCTCATTTCCTGCCAAGCCTGGATAAACAGTAAGAGACACATCACTGCACCTTTCTGGGTTGTCAGTTTCATAACCAAAACTTCTGAAAACAGCACCAATGGAAGACAAATACAACAGGTCAGATCAAGGACAGAAACCCTGACTTTGGATGTTAAATCTGTTAGGGAACTGCAGTATCCTTTCTCTCCCCTTAAGTATCATGACTGAAACGTGCTCAAAAATGACTGGAGACCTTGATAGACAAAACATGTCAAACGAATCTTTTTATTACCAGCTTTCCTTTCTGTCTTTTGAAATAATATGAAGCTGCTCATCTGCCAGAGAAATATTACAGCTCCTTTTAACAGTAATGAACCTAGATGTCTCAGTTCTCTCTGGTAAGACTCATTTACTTACTACTTTCCTCAGCTTTTCTACCCTAAAATAACAGTATTATGTCAATTTACAAAATAAAACCATTAGCTATTCTGAGAAGAAATTGTGGGTCTAGACTAGCAGTCAAAAAACCTAATGTGATAGAAAACAGATGAGAGACTTCTCTCTTCCTCTTCCACTTACAGCCTTACTTTCCTACCTTTCCACTATTTTGCTTAAGCAAGTTCTTCGGCTTTATCTTCTACTATGGTCACTACGATTTACATTTATATTAACTAATTCAGCATTTTTAACTAATTGGTAAAATAAAGTAAGTCTGCCACAGGAAAATGCATGCCAGCACTGAAAATAAACTTATGTGTTACATGCTTGCTCTTTTACCCCATGTATTCTCATTATTTTTAACTGAATAACACTCTGCCAGGGAACATTATTGTTACTGTAGAACCTCATTTCCTATCCACAGAGGCTGATTACAAATGATGATACTAAAAACACATACTCATTCACTAGCCTTCATCTCTGATTCTGAAACCTGCCATGGACAGATGGAAGAAAATAAAAACCATGCATCAAATGTACGCATTTCAACTCCAGAGACAATCTATCCAATCCAATCCCCTTCTTAGTGTTTTCTTTTTAAAACAGTGCTTAGGAGCAAGAGTCCTGAGCAGTACTTCATTTACCCTTAAGATGTCCGTTTTCAGCTGCAGTTCCGTAGGTGGAGCCGAGTGCATCAGTCCCAACAAAGTGCCCATATCATCTTCTCCACTAGGTGATAACACCAACTGCTGGATGATCATCAGGGCATGCTGTCGGCACTGGGGATACTTTACTATGTTGTGCACGCATCTCGCACCACCAAACTCCCTGAAAATACCTACTCAGAAAGGGGGTGGTGGGGATAAGCGCATAAGGAGTATGAAAAATACAATCAGTAACAAATAATGACAACAACAAAACATGAAAGGTGTTTATTTTCATTTCTACAGCTTGACTGGCAGGATTTTAGCTCTATGGATGTTTAATGACTTATTACTATTTTTCCTCTCCTACCACAAACAAAAATAGAACTTGAACAATATTCTTCTGACAATATTTTTCACTACAGCTGTTGAGTACAAAGATGCAGGTCAGTTCTAAGAATTTCCTCAATAATTCTGTTACTCCAACAGTAGTTATTCTTTTCATGCTAGAGCTCAGAGAGTCACAAGATGAAACAAAGAAAAAAAATAGAGCAAACCCTCCATCTTTAGTGAAGACTATATGCTGTTTTCATTAAGGATAATGTTTATTTTACATTTAGTTCATTGCCAAAAATATAACTAGGCTGCTTCTGGACGAGACAAGCAAACTGGGAGCACTGGCTGAGAAGCAATTCAGTCTATCCACAAGATTTGTAAGAGCCTGCAAAAGTTTTCTTGTGGCAAGACCTCTCTCTGTAGAGATAAAGCCTAAGTCAAATAATGGTTCTCAAGCTTACTGGATACTCAGAAGAACCCATGTGCAATATTGATTCTGAAAACATCATAAAACCCAAACTGGAATATATATGGCACATATAGTGTTTGTTTAGTACAGTGTCAGCACCTAGAATACTGCCTATGTTAATTACTGAAGATGAAAACAGGGTAGGTAATGGACCTATACTGCATCAAAAGGGATCATTTTCCTTGTGACCATAAACTAAAAGAGCAGTTCAAATGACCAAGCTCAGGATTAACAAGCTAGTCAGGACAATGTTTATTCTCTCTAAGGTACATATACAAACCTTAGTTCCTCTATCCATTTCTGATTTCCTGCCTCCTGCTTTCTTTGATGTTCTTTGGATGAGACAAGGACTAAGGAAAAGGAGAAGCCTCACACCCTGTGACAGTTAAGTTGGTTGCATCCCTTTACAGGCAAAGCACATCTCCTCAGCGGGCAGGTCTCTTGTTCTCAGAGAGACCGAGGTAACATTTGATATTTCTCCCACTCTCAGTCAAGATTCTCGACCATCCAGTGAACCTGTCTGGGTCTGGACACCCAAATTTCTTGTTGGAAATTCAGTTATCAGTTATGCAATATTCAGGAAACCTTATCAGAGATACTGGTTTAAGATCAGTAAACAAGCTTTGAGTGTGGTATGAAGTACTGCAAGGCAACATAATACCTATTAATGCCTCTCCGTGATGACCCAAAACCTCTGCTGGCATCTGGATACAGTGCCACTGGGCTTACATCCCAGTCACGCTGCACAGACAGGAACCACAACTTCTCCAAGAAATGGTTTCTTAACTCCTCCTGTACAGCCCTGTCATACTCCTGAACCTGGAGTGCTACTGACAAAATGAGGCCCTTGAACTACCCAGGAGTCCTCAGAAACAACATCTGTAGCGTCATCCCACAGTCCTGATGCATTTTACACTACCCTTGTTGTCTCTCTGGTGGATACTCAGAGACTAACTCAGTACCGAGAAGTAGCAATGAGGTACTGATAGCTGCTTCGAGCTTCCTAGGTGAGGTCAGGAACGCTGTTTAACAGCAGCAAAGGATTTGTCACAAGTCAGTTGGACGCTACCACGGTCCGATCATAACCCATACCTCACAGGCACAATGCTCAGGTACCACAGACCCTGACACCACACAGGTACATATAGTCCAGTTCTGTGAAGCAAGACCTGCCGCTTCTAAAATATGAGGCAATTCCAGTCCTTCAGAGGTGTTATTGTCACATACTTACACTACCTCCTCTCATTCATCCTTAGAAATCAAACAATCCTGAATTTTGGGGGGTTTGGGTTTGTTTCTCCCACACCTCCCAATTTCTCCTTATATGGAAGCCCCCACATGTACCTTCATGCCACTCCTTTCTGACTCATTTCTAATTCTGCCTTTTCTTACATGGCAAAGCCAAAGCTGAGCAATAAATGTACAACTGTGTAATCGATTAATGCAATTTATCTGTAATCTATACCAATTCCTCTCTAAAACCTCCTTATTTCAGCCTAATTCACTTGCTTCTTGGTTCATCATTGAACAGATTCATCTAGTAAATCAAAGATCAAGTTTTTTTCCTTTCCATTGACAGGAAAGGTAGCTTAGTGGACAAAAGGGAAGTGGCAAAGGAGACACATCTCAACTTCAGCAAAGCTTCTGGCAGTGTCATCCAGAGCGTTCTCATAAGCAACATGACAAAATGGTCTAAACGCAATCATGACAGACTGAACATATAAGTAATTGAAACATCAGCTTGGAGTAACCTCTGCTTTGCTGTAATGCGTTTCTGTTTTGACTAAGGGCATGCAACTGGGGTTTATCTTGAGTGCCATGAATAATGCCTTTCCTAATGGAATGAAGAACTTACTTATCAAGTGTGTGGACAAAGCCAAGCTGGCAGATGTTGTAACTGCTCAGTGGGCAGAATTCAAAAGCCATCTTAGAAAGTGGTTTGAAACCACAAGCTGAAATGCAACAGAACTTGAAAACAAGTGATACAGTGAAATGGCATAGACAACACTGGAGGTTACTCCAACACTGGGCCTAAATTTAAATAAAAAAGTTTGCCCAGGCAAAAGCAGAACAGAAACAAGTTACAAGCTTCATGTCATTAGCCCAGGAACTAATGTTTAAACAGTGAGCTGTCAACCAAGCTGGACAATTTTCAGGATTTCCTTCTTAAGCATTTGTCACAGATTGTAGTTTCTGCTACTTAAATGAAACCAAAACCAAAACCAGAAGTAAGAAAACACCAGTCAGAATTGAGAAAAAGGAAAAAAAAACAAACAACCCTGCTAAAGTAAGTATGTTTCATGGCCTCCAAGGCCAGAAACTTCCTGGTTCCTTACGGTGGTGTCTGTTTCCCCCCACCTGCTCATCTTCTTTGTCTAATAGAACAGACAAAAAAGGTTTAAAAACAGTTATCATTCTTTCTCAATCTGTTATTTCAAGGTCTTGGAGACAGCTTTTACTAATATGAGATACACATACTGTCTATTTCGATGTCACTAAGTCTTGGTTAATGAAGCATAATATAAACCTGCCTGATTTAGAAAAGGACACTCTTAAGAGAGCCCCATTTATACATACTGAATGGAAATATGCCTTAAAAATGAAAAGCCATCTTTCACTGAAGGTGCAAGCATTATTAATCACATTTAAGTAGACATAACACTGTCAGTAGCAAACTACATGTCTAATTATATGCTTAAATTTTTCAATATACAACCTGTGTTACAAGCCCTGCTACAAATTATTATAGTACTGTTGGATAGTGATGGGGTGTGGTGGTTGCCTCCAGGTAAACAATAGCAAAGGAACTCAAGTTAACAAGAAATGCTATCTTGTACTCCTTTATTTTATGCACTCTAGTTTATGCTACCTATTCTCTTTTCTGGAAAAACTTGGCAGGAGAAAAAGTGTATTTTAGTGTGTTTGATTACTTGCCTGAAGATAGAAACTCAAGACTACTTTGCTTCCAGGCAGATTTTCTGAGTTACTTTTTTTATAAATATTTTGACAGCTGTCTCTCCACCTACCTGCATTTGTGTTTGATCCTTGTAGCAGTACTGTCAAGGTCTCCATAACCAATAAAGCCAGCTGCTTTTGGTCCTCAAATGAACTGTTTCTTGAATCCCCTAAAAAATAATTTCAGAAGCCAAAGTCATAGTAAAAATCACTCTTTTCTAAGATGCTTCTTGATACTTTCCACCAACACTTTTATTTTCTTTGCTTCCCCAGAGAATATGCAACCTAACCATATTCCAAAGCAAATTAAAATTTAGTCTACACATACATTCCTGGGAAAGCTTAACTATGAATCGTTCAAAAAGTTAATTTATAAACACAAGAATTTGAACAAGCTTTTGAGCATTGTGAGCTCAGTGGCTGACACTGCAGCTGTATGTGTAGTTTCATATCCCCAACTGTTGTTTCTTGAAGCCACAAAACCATACCATAGTTGAAGACTTAACAGGATCTGTTCTTGTTCAGTATTCAGTACTTGAAAAGAGAAATTCCGCAAAAAAGCACAAAACTACATTCACATAATTACAGTAAATGTGCTGATGATTCTACAGGTTTAACAGATGAACCAACACTGCAAGTGGCATCTTAAACACAGAAGAACACTCCAGAAAAAAACATTTTTTTAAAATTACTATAATAAGAAGCAAGCCACAACACAAGGGCATGTGCATCCAGGTAGCACCCTAATCAGATGACAGCTTGGTCCATTTATTTACAAGAATGAGAGAACTGATGTGTTTTTCAATGGAGTTGCTGACAACAAAGCTTTCTAACTCTAATCAACTGCTACCACTCACTGACAAAGCTTCAGATAATAAACCCAGGTGAAATATTTTTTAAATCATAATTGTTTGATAAGTGTCACTGATGCACACTAACTCAATTGCAGTTTGAATAAAGAATGAAAAAAAAAACCAAACCCCTGTGCGTGTGTGTACGTATGCAAGTACAGCACTTGGCAGCACTCGCTTTGCAGGGTAGGCAGCTATGTAGCTTATCTCCGAGATGTTAAATTCTGGAGATAACTAATTAAAAAAAAAAAATTTTTTTAAACGCTCTTAGAAAAATGTAGACCCAACTTATAAAAAAGTCTGCAAACTTGAAAACGTACTCCTATTAAGAGCTCAGATATGTGCTCTATAGTATTTTTTCAAAGCTGGGGCTAAACACAATGAAATGCACAAGTACTTTTTGTGAGGAAGGGTGTATACTGTGTATTGCTCCTTCACTCGCTCTTTTCATGTTAAGTAACATATATTAAACCAATACATCAAAAAAACATTTAAAAAGGAAAATACGAACTACTATTTTGCATTCATACAGCACCTTTCATTAAAGCTTGCCTCGAGCTTCTCACAGGATGCTAAGAGAGAAGCAATTCCAATGAGTTTTTAAGATGGCACAGCAGCCCTCAGCAGAACTCAGCCCTTGAGATACACGTTGAGACTCTCTCATTCCTCCTCTAAAGTGCTAGCCTCCACCATTCCCAGCCAAAAAAAAGACATGTATTAGTATAATGGAAGAGCACACACTACCTTGATCATTCAGTGCCTGAGTGGGATCTTTCAGAAGGGCTGCATATTTATGAAGAAGATTTACCATCACCTCCAGAAGCCCCACTTCCCTGAAGACATCCTTAAAGATGTAGTCATGACGGGTGAACTTAAGGAGTGTCTTCATGGCAATGATGCTACACTGAAAAGAAGTGCTGGCTTTTAAAAGGATGCTCACACTGATCAGTTCTTTACAGGGTATGTAATTCAAGCTGAAGACAACGAATTCCAGCATCTCAAAGTATTTGGTCTGCACTTCCGGAAGTTTAGGAATTTTCTCTGCAAACTGAGACAATGTGTGCTGCGATTCCAAAATGAAGTAGTTGGCATTGTCTGCCATATAAATATTTGTGATGGCATCAAGGATGATTTGTGCTAGATAGTTGGTTTTTGCTCTCAAAAATGCATTCTGGAGGACCGAAAATGCTTGAATATTCCTCACACTATGACCTAAATCAGGAAACAAAGGGGGATGGGAGGAAAAAGGAAAGAGAAAGTTCTTAATTGTCATAAACAATGAGTACACTTACTAATAATGATCCATGCATTTTAATAAGTGCGAATAAAATAACAATATATGTACCATATAATAAAAATTTTTATTAAAACTAACTCTTCAAGAAAGCCTCTGCACGATCACTTACACTGCAAATCCTACAATCTACTGTTCATTAAGATGGCATCTTCATCTTTGAAACTAGCAGCTAAATGAAAGATCATTTCTTTACAATAGGTAAGTAAACTGACCTATTGTTAAAATGTGCAATGGGATACAGTCCTGGAGATAAAACAAAGCCTGCCTGTCATCTACCCAGGCCATAAGAAAACTCATTACAGCAACAGTAACATGTTCTGTACTCCATAATGCAGAACGCAATTCTGTTCTCTACAAGTATTTGGCAGGCTAAGTTTAGAGTAACAGCCATCTGTATCCCCTCACTCAACAGAGCAAAAAGCAATGGCAAATCCTCATCAGCTGGGTTCAAAGCTAGACTACATGCATGGCCTCCAAATTATCCTCTTGCTTCCATTCTTTGGCAAATTGCCTGTGAGAAGAGACCTACACATAGAGAAACTCCACAGGGCAGTGTAAGGCTGGCAATCTCCTGCCTTCCACAGAGAGGCTGCTCTTGCTCAGGTCTGGATTAACTGGCATGGATGACCATACCGGTATCAGAAAGTGGCAGAGAGTTGGCTTTGGGAATCAGGCCTGGGGAATAAGAAAGCTTTGGCAGGGTCCAGTACTGTTAACAACTGGGGAATTAAAATAAAGCGAAAGACTTGTAAAGCGCAAGGTAGCTATAATATTAGCACACAAAGACCTCGCATCTTTAAAAGATTGGTCAAATTTCTTCTTACAAGTACCTTCCAGTTAAATAAAATCTCATTCATTTAGCCAAAGAATGCATTGTTTATGAGTGCTCCCTGCAGTCCCCAGAATTTTCTATGGGTAGATATTTTTCTTATTCTACTATTTTTATTCTGCTAAAAAGATGCCTCAAAGCCAAATTTTTTAACTTCTGTAGGAACAGTACAAGTCACGGTGGACAAATTGCATGATACAGAAAACAACTAATGGTAAAAACAACTTAAAAAAAACCCCAAAACAATCAAGAGTGAGAACCTCCAACACATCCTAAACAAGCATTTAGGATGCTCTAACAACACAATCTTATTTTCAAACAAACTATAAGCAAACTGTTAACCTGATTCAAAAACCCTTTCATAAATAAAGAATCCTGATTTATTACCTATGCTCTGTGGAACGCTACTCTCTTTATTGTTTATAAACTAAGTTGTCCAATTTAAAAGCAAATTCAGTTACCTTCATGTCTAGCCTTACCGCCTTCCCTGCCAGTATTTCTCCAGAAGGCAACAGGAAACTTCCTTCAAAACTAACATGGAACGATTTCACATACTGGAAGAATATTAATGTTACCTTATAAGTCACACACATTTGTTTCTAAAAGGACATATCTTACATGCTTTCTTTACAATGAAGAATGTTGAAAAGGGGATTTAGAGCTTATTAAATTTGACAGGAACATAGGCAGTGACAGATACAACTATTTATATTCTGATTTAGTATCAACAGTTGTTCCACGCAATCAAGCAGATTAATAAATTAACTTTGATTATTATAAGGACCCCTGAAGAAACCAAATCTTAACTAGCTCTTCAGAGTTCAAGAACTAAAAGGATTTAAATAGAAGCAATTAAGAAAATGAGCTAATATGGTCTCCATAAAAAACCAACATGCCAACATAATGAAAAGCAGGTAAAAGGAACTGAGATATAGTGACAAATACCAGAAAATTAAATAAAAAAATTCCTGTGGAGACTGCAATAGGCCATGGTTCTCTCATGCTATTTTATCAGAAGAGCTGATTAACTTAAGCAAAAACTAGGGTGTAATTATCAAAACATGGAGAAATTAAGCTCTGAGTGTGACTATCGCCTTCCTTCTCTGTTTAGTGCAAAGGGAAAACAATTCATATGAACAATGAACACTCTCAATACCAGAGAAAGGAAGTCATTGTCCAAGGAACCCAGACATACAAGAGAAACAGTGAAAGTGAATCCATTAGCCTATAAATCTATAAATGTAACCCTATCACAAAAAATTTTCTTGTATCCCTAGCATTACTAAATCCCACTAAAAGTCCAAGTAACAAACTAGGTCCACAGTCACTATTAAATTCAAAACTCCTCAGTTACATACAAGACTTACATGAATTTTAATTTTATACACAGGATGTGAAAAATAAACTTATTTTTATAAAACCCTTTCTCCCCTCAGACTTCCTCAACCTTATCTCCATATTATAATTGACTGCGGTTGCAAGCACACCACAGACCACCACTCCATGAACACTGGTGAAACAACAGACTTCAGCTCACAAGTTACACTTGCTTAAGCTGACAAAAACTAACAGCAAATCAGGGACAGGGAGGGAAGTCAAACCAGTACATCAGCCTTTCATATCAGTTTAGTAAGAGCAGCTTAAAACATGGTAAATCAAATCAGTACATCTTTCCATTATGATAATCTCTTAAAATGTCCACATAGAAACTGTCAGCTTTGCAGTGAGAGATGTTTGACTCAGCCTTTAGTCCTCAAAGACAAAAGCTCTACACTTTCTTCTTTGGGTACCAACTCCAAAATAGAACTTTTGAGACCAACAGAACTAAGTATTTGATATGCAATCTTAGTAAAAGAAACTAGACTCAACTGCAAATGGTTAGTGTAGTATACAGCTTCTCTGTATTTTGTTGTTTATATTTTAAAAACAAACAAACAGAAATAATAGAGGGAGAAAGAAAGCACTCACCTTTGCCTGCAGGCTGTGGGACTGCAAATCCAGGTAGCAGGAAAGGTACTCCAGTGGTAACACCAGCTGGCTTTAATTCATTGACACCATACGTTGTTAAGGAAGTTATCAAATTAACTAAGTCCTTCAAAGCATCCTTAGATTCAGCCTCTTTTGCCTGTTCTAACCTAAAGAAAATACAATAGATCAAGTTAGCAGCACTAGTTTATTTCAACTCAAATCACTTTAATATCTCTTCCATTTTATGCTATCAATTTAGAGAACACACTTTTACTGCCCTCTTCCTGTAGTATCTTACGTGTTGTCTGTTCATATTTCATACTGTTAAGTCAGTCAAACATTATTGGATTTATGACAGCATACACTTATTTGCCATAGAAATTCACCTCATAAATCTTTCCTTGAACTCAATAGTCTGCTAAAAAGCAGCACAGACATGAAAATTTCTTTTTAAATCTTCTTACAAACATGAAGCTATTGGATAGGAAAATACCTAGTGTTCTGGGTTTGTGTGGTGGGGTTTTGGTACCGGGGAGGGGACTGCAGGGCTGGCTCCTGTGAGAAGCTGCTAGAAGCTTCCCTGGCTACAAGTCAGACCCACCTCTGGCCCAGGCCGACCCCATCAGCGACGGTGGTAGCACCTCTGGGAGAACACATTTAAGAAGGGGAACCTGCAGTGGTGGAGGAGATTGGAATGTGAGAGGAACCCCTCTGCAGACACCGAGGTCAGTGAAGAAGGAGAGGGAGGAGGTGTGCCAGAGGAGGTGATACCCCTGCAGCCTGTGGTGAGACAGCAGGCTGTGCCCCTGCACCTCGTGGAGGTGAACGGTGGAGCAGGTGCCCACCTGCAGCCCATGGAGGACCCCATGCCAGAGCAGGAGGATGCCCCCAAAGATGGCCGTGACTCCATGGGAAAGCCTGTGCTGGAGCAGTGTGTTCCTGAAGGACTGCAGCCCGTGGAAAGGACCCATGTTGGAGAAGTTTGTGAAGGACTGTCTGCGGTGGGAGGGACCCCACGGTGGAGCAGGGGAGGAGTGAGGAGTCCTCCCCCTGAGGAGGAAGGAGCGGCAGAGACAAGGTGTGGGGAGCTGACCCCAACCCCCATCCCCTGTTCCCCTGCGCCGCCGGGGGGGAGAGGAGGTAGAGAGAACCAGGAGCAAAGTTGAACCTGGGAAGGAGGGAGGAGTGGGGGTAAGGTGTTTTAAGATTTGGCTTTACTTCTCATTATCCTGTTTTGATTTGATTGGTAATAAATTAAATTGATTTTGGGTTTTTTTCCCCAAGTTGAGTCTGGTTTTTGCCCATGACCATAATTGGTAAGTGATTCCTCCCTGTCCTTGTCTCAACCCATAAGATTTTCATTGTATTTTCTGTCTTCATCCCACTGTGGGGGGCAGGAGTGAGCAAACAGCTTCGTGGTGCTTTGTTGCCGGCTGGACTTAAACCACGATGCCTAGATAGTGTGTCATTAAATAAATCCATTATTAACTTGCTAGATTGTATCTGCCACTTTGAGAGTTAGTATTTTATGCTAATGAAATGGTATCTTGGCAGAAGCCTAACACTTCGAAGCACACAATGAAGCATCTTCATTAGAACTACAGACCCTCATCTTTGAACGCAAGAGGATGGAAATGCTAACATCCCATTCCAACCACTGTTTCCCACCAGCAACACACCATCAGACCAAATCCTAAAAACTGACTGCAAACCCTAGAACCATCCTTGTTTTCCTTCTACTTCACCAAAAATTAAACTTTTGTTTAAATACTTACTAACTCTATAGATCTCAGGAGGAAGCTGAGGACCACAATCTCCTATTCATTCATGCAATACAAGCTATACTTTTCTTCTTGCTGACAAGTGATCATGGGAGCCCTTAGAAGCAGCTCATTCTCTGCTCAGACACGTGGCTGAACCTCCTTCAAACAGCCATTACAGAAGCACTTAGCTCACCTATTTCCATTCTACTAAACCTGCACGTGCCCTGCCCTTTCATATCATCGACGTGAAATTATATACTTGCTTCTTTGGTCCTCACAGACCTCCTGCAATTTCTTATTAAGTCACATTCTTCACATGTCCTTCTGCATTAAGAGCTCCAAAGCCTTTCTTCTTTGCAGCTTGATGCCCAGTGTCCAGATTTCACACCCCCATGTGACAGTCATCTTCACAATAGTGCCATAGAGCTGAACAAGTCTCTGTCAGTAGGTTTGAGCCAAAACATGTCCAGGGAGAATACATTACTGCTGTTCACCACTGACCGATATATAGGCTTCTCCAAGATGATCATTTTCTGAAACAAACTATGTTTTTATCTGAAGATCAAATAAACTAAAACTTGAAAGAAACAGCAAGAGATATGGCCATCAAAACAGCAGTCATGTTTTGAACCATCTTTCATCTCCTCTACAATACACAAATTGCTAACAAATACACACACGTTGGTGTGCGCTGTTCACCTTATCCCAGACATTTCTGCAACAGTCTTAGGAAGTTTTCTAGAGTCACCCCAGGAAGAAGTGAGAATAATGCATTCCTATGCTTTTAACCTCTACTGATGTCAACTGAAGAACTTGGGTCTCTCCTTTTTCAATCAGACATGCAAACCTCTAGTCTTCCTACACCTCTGTCAGGGATCCCCCATTCTTTGATTTAAAGGATGAGCAAGCTTAGGAGAGAGTTTTTCCAAAACACTTCATCAACAGAGGATGACTTTTGCACCTGAAAATGAAATTGCTAATGACAGTGTGTTCCCCTCAAATCCTACCTAACCTCTGGTTGACAGTTTCTGGAAAACAGCTGAGTTTGAATTACATTGCTTTGAATGTATGTGTTAGTACATGTAACATACTCAAACCCACCATTTATACCACAAGAACAATAACAATTCCTTAACAGTTGTTTTAGCTTTTGTGGCACCAAAGATAATTTATGAATAATTTTAACTGTGATTAAGAATTTCAAATGTCATGCCTATGTCTGACATCCACTTAAAAGAAACAAACAAAAAACCCAAAACCACACTATGTAGTAGAAAATTTAGTTCAAATACTTGGGTGCCAAAATCTAGCATCCTAGCACCCAAAATGAATGGCTTAAAAGAGGGAAATAACAACATTAACACTTCTCATTAATGGCCATTACAGCACTGTTTCTAAGCATCTTTGACCCAAGTATACTTCATAAGGCGTACACTCATAGGCACCATTTCCCAGTTTCTGTCTTGGATTTGTAACACACATATATATTTCAACAGCTAAGCATGCTTCTTCAGAACTTCATATCCAAACAAAGCAACACAGTCTGACCATAGATTTTACACAAATAATGCAGCAGACACTAATTTCCTGATTGAGAAAGAAAAAAATGAAGTTTCTTTCATGGAAAAAAATAAAATCATGGATGGATCATACATCCAAGGTTTGTTTGGGCAGGCATTTTTTGTGATGCGTTAGCAGGTTAGCAGTACCTTTAATAGGAAAATACAAATTAAAAAAAAAATAAAATTATAGTAACATGGGAGTTCTCTCCAGCACTCTGGTATTAGAGCTTATGTACAAAAACATCTCTTCAGTACTAAGTAGCATGCACCACATTTACATACATGATTTTTCATTATGATAGTATATTAAAACAAAACAAAAAACCCCAACAACCAAACCCCAAAATCACTAGTTGCAATCAAAATTTTTTTTAATTCTTTCTAAATTTTTAGTACCATTTGTTTTTAAACATCTGCTTTCTAAGCACATACAGAAACATTTAGTAATAAACCAGTACCAATGAATAAAAAGTTAAACAATGTAGTTTCATAAATAGAGAGAAGCACATAATTGCATGTTTTGGTCCTAATATCTTCATTTCATAATAACCTATAATCACTTATTTGTTCAAACCTATTCACCTATTCTTTATTAAGAAATCTTTTCAGAAAAAGCTCACAGTGATCTGTCTGCATTCCTTCAAGCACTTTTGCATACCTGAGGAGGAGGTCACAGAGGAAGTTGTATCCTTGCCATATCCTAAAATCATCCAACAATGTTTGGGATACATCACTGGAGTCTTTCAGAAAGCAAGAAAGTCCAGCAAACATCTCAACTATTTCTAGGGGAGAAAGGTCATCAGACTGCTGCATGTTCTGAACACATGTTGACAAACATTCCTTTTCTGAAAAAAAATCACAATTAAGAACTTTAGGATTTTACTAACATTAATCACAGAAAGAAGCATAACTTGTGCAAG
Organism: Buteo buteo; assembly: GCF_964188355.1. Lineage (NCBI taxonomy): Eukaryota > Metazoa > Chordata > Aves > Accipitriformes > Accipitridae > Buteo > Buteo buteo. Next base: position 67,601,819 of record NC_134171.1, on the reverse strand, counting down.
AATCACAGCAATAGGGTAACTATTACTTAACTATCTCTTATCACATACATTTAATATTACAGAGCACTCGAAGACAAGTAGGATTCTCAAGTGGCTTTGGATCTGAACCAACCTTTTTTTGCCAACCCCTTCCTTGCTTTTATAAGCTTTACTCTTGTAAGGAGAAGACTGTGTAGACGAATACTGGTTTTTACCTAAAAAGTTTCACCGGATAACTCAGAATAAAAAGACAAATATGGCAACTGTAAATAATTCTAAAAGGTCTTTTTTATCTTTTAAAACACAAAGTTATACAAAGCACTGACTTAAACTGTTACTGACGCTAGGTAAAACCCTACACATAACCCTTTACACCATGTCTTCTTATTGCTGCTCTCATTAGCATTTCTTTGGCTGGCATATTTGCTTGCTCGATAAATCTTGATCGAAGAGAGACATTTTGTCTCGTTCTGCATACCTCTCACACTCCATCAGTTCATTGGTCAGTTACAGAAAGCTTTCCCATATCTATCATCAAATTTTAGGATGCACTCCTGTTTTAAAGATGCTCCCTTCAATCACCTGCTACTTTAACTTTGCAGCATGCGTGAGACAAGTGGAAATCTTTCTAGCTAGACTAGTAACAAAACTTCCCAGAGATCAAATCAAAGCATTAGACAGTGAAAGGATGCTCCTTTGCATATGATAAAACATCTTCACTTTTTTCCTGATTATAGAATCATAGAATGGTTTGGGTTGGAAGAGACCTTAAAGATCATCTAGTTCCAACCCCCTTGCCATGGGCAGGGACACCTTCCACTAGACCAGGTTGCTCAAAGCCCCATCCAACCTGGCCCTGAACACTTCCAGGGATGGGGCATCCACAACTTCTCTGGGCAACCTGTTCCAGTGCCTCACTACCCTCACAGTAAAGAATTTCTTCCTTATATCTACTCTAAATCTACCCTCTTTCAATTTAAAACCATTACCCCTCGTCCTATTGCTACACTCCCTGATAAAGAGTCCCTTCCCCATCTTTCCTGCAGGCCCCCTTTAAGTACTGGAAGGCTGCTATAAGGTCTCCCTTAAGCCTTCTCTTCTCTAGGCTAAACAAGTTCAACTCTCTCAGCCTATCCTCATAGAAGAGGTGCTCCAGCCCCCTGATCATCTTCATGGCCCTCCTCTGGACCTGCTTGAGCAGGTCCATGTCTTATGTTGGGGGCCCCAGAGTTGAACACAGGACTCCAGGTGGGGGTCTCACCAGAGCGGAGTAGAGGGGAAGAATCACCTCCCTCAACCTGCTAGCCACACTTCTTTTGATGCAGCCCAGAATGTGATTGGCTTTCTGGGCTGTGAGCGCACATTGCTGGCTCATAATCAGTTTTTCATCCATTAATACCCACTTTTTTTTCAGTTTTTCATCCACTAATACGAGGTAAGACAGATGTTGTTATCTCTTAAGTCAGGTTCATTTTTTTATCAACAAGTGAGAGGGAATGCCGACTGGTTTTCTTTTTAAGATTTTATTTTGCTTTTTAAAGAACCTAGAATATCTTTTGAAGCGCCAGCCTCACTCCTCTGTGGACCAAGCTTATAGGGAAGCAATAATGGTGGTAGCTGCAATATGCCAAACGACACAGTCAAAACTCAATTATTTTCCTTACTGCACTTTATAACGTTTTCACATATACACATACACCTTCTACACTCAAAAACCCACCAGAAGGCTGTTACAGACGTAGGCAAAATACCTATCACCTTTTAAGTCCTATCTGAAATAACTTAACTGATGACTATTCTGTGCTTCCAAGTGATAGTGTCCATTCACATCTTTCTGACTGCAATTGGAAACACGCTGCTAGCACAAGAAAAAACACAGACTGAAAGTTTCTGTGAAGTATGTGGGAGCAGTGTGACGTATTTCATAAACTGTCAAAATAGTTTTGTGAAGCCTTGTAACTACTTGCTTTCCAAGGTGTGAAGAAACTGGGTTTCTTTCTTTCCAATAGGCGTACACTGCTAAAATGTATGATGAGGATGTTAGTTCACTTCAACAGTCATTTCAATTTAAAAACTACAAATACTTCTATGTGGTCCTACAGTCTAAAATCCCTAAATATAATATTAGAAACATTCTACCAAGTTTCTTACATCAAATCCTACATACCTAAATGTTCACAGTTTTAAATCATTGCAACACAAGTATTTTGTATGCAAAGCTGCTCCTGGGCAGCTAATATCCTCTCCAACACTGGCTTTCATCTCGCTTTGCTCTTGCAAATTCTTTGTCATGAACCAGCCTGGCAGCTGCCCTTGCTAAGCAGACCGTAACCAGTGCCTTGTAAAGATACATGATGACTAAAGTACTTCTTATGTTAGCTACCAAAATCTGTAACCAAGTACAGAAATACCCCTGTACACTACAGTTTCCATGCCTGAAACAGTCAGGATGCTATTTGTCTCAAAAAAAGACAGGAGATAAAATGTAATGATTCTGGCTGCTTCAGTCATTTGGTAGCTCACAGCCTGGATTAAGACCATGAGATGATTTTATTTTGGCCTTCAGGATGCACAAAACCTGCAGTCTGTAAGCTGTATGGCAAGGTGGGGAAGACAAGGACCCAGCAGAAGAAATGCAAGCTGGCTGAACAGTCAGCCAACAGGGAAAATGTAGGGGCTGCAAACCCATGCAGCAGCCAGATTCTTCCCTGCTGTGTCTCAAAATCTCCACACTTGGTTGTGACACAGGGTCTAGGACAGGCTACATGTAAGCTTCCTAGGAGCATCAGTACTGAGAGACCGCCTCCTTCAGGCATAGGCATGGGCCTCAGTCAAACAAAGGAGAGCCTCCCTGGGTCTAGGGACAACATCCTTGGGTTGGGGACCACACAGGGAAGCTGGGCTGGACCACAGCGGAAAAAGCCAGTTGGCTGTTCCATCAATCGGCACTTGGAAGTTCGCACTCAAGTGTTTCTGTGCCCATACACCATGCTCCCTCAAGCATTTCTTAGTGCTTGTATTACACAGGTTTTGCTGTTATCAGGGTATGCCACCCACAATGTCCTGGATAACGGAGAGTACATTGCAAATCAGTGGTGGTTATAACAGTCTCACCCAGCCTCCTCCTGCAAAAGCAAGATGTCTGGGAGAAAGAATCTTCTCCCAGAATACCCAAATTAGCTCTCCCCGGTTTGCATAATGCACCAGTATTTACCACAGGGCTTTCATGGGCTTCTAATAGCTCAAACTGCATCAGCAGAACACATGGAGCTGGTTCCTCTTCCTGCGGCTTCCTCAGATGTCTCTACACTTTTATTGCCAGCTAGAGTGGTACCCATAGAAGCAGCTGTAGACAGGACACTGCCAGCTTGACTTGCACCTCTAGAAGGGGCTGCTGCTGCTAGTTCAAACACAGGACCAAAACCAACTAAACCTCATTAAGAATTAATGCTCACAGCAAAAATAACAAACTTATGCATCTTCTCAGTGATTATTTTTTCAATACAGGCAGTTACTGAAGTTACCGAAAGCCTTTCCTTTTGGTTATCATAAACTCTACACCAAAACATGAGGGGAAACTCTATCCTCCAATGTTCAATTGAAATGTGGATGAGGCAAGATTCAGCTACAAACACCTCTCACTACACAAGTGCTCTGAAGTTTTACCTGTATGTAAATACTTACACATCCAAACGAAAAGCCTGGAAGCTTTTCTTGATCTATTATTTTCATGCCTACTTCCTAGCTAAGAAAAGTATGAAAGAAGAAGAACAGGAAAAAAACCAATAAATAATATTAGATGAAGACACGTACCATGAATGTATTTCACTACATTGACACTAAGGCCATGACGCGATATGGTCATCAGTACTTCCCCCGCGCTCTTCCTCCAAGGCAGATTATAGGGAGGGCACCATGAGGTTATTGCACTGAATAGAAGCTGGAGATCATCCTTTTGAGCCAGTTCTTCCGCCGGGGACACAAAACTGCACAATTTTACTAGGATCTGAAATAGTAAGTCATTAAACATCTAGCATTAATACCCTGATCATTCCTATTTTTGCCTAGACTTAGTAAAAGGCAAAATATTCTTCCATTTAGCATACACATTAAAAAGGGTAAAGCGCTGTTTTCCCTCTGCATGTTGTTTCTATAATTTGAATTGGAAACAAGGTTGTTCAACACATGGTTATTTCAAGACCCAGTTCAGTTTAAAATAACTAGCAAAAGATTAGCAGCAGAGTTTAAATCTCTTAGGCTGACACAGCATGCTCCTATGCATATCAGGCTATGTCATTCTTGGAGAATCTGCCAGTTACCTAATTTACAGGTCTAAATGCTGCAGTGGGGCAGAGGCTTTGTGAAGCAAACTGTTGTATCCCTTCCTAATGCAGGAAGAAGGCTATTAACGGGTTGTTGGCAGAGCAGCATCCATAACATCTTGGCCAAATGAAAACAGCCAAAACAGTAGTGCAGGAGAGGCTATAGCAACACTGTAGACCTACCTGGATAACTGGCACCCGGATCTGAACTTCCAGGTTACCATAAACAAGACACAACGCAGCCACGCAACCAAAGTTACTACACTGCGCTCCTTTTTCTGCATGTTTTGAGGACATATGATGTCCATTTTTTGCCTTGTGCAGGAAAAGCTGAGGTTCCCTCTCAGAAAACTGGAAGAAGACTTTGCAAGGCTGTCTGCATCCACAAGAGGAGGTTTGGAAGCCATCTGAAACCTCTCATTCCAGCCAGCTAATTTGAGAGCACCACTTTACAGCCCTTGAAGAGGGACAGAAAAGAGCTGAGCAGTAGTATGTTACAGGGGACCTTATGCGCTAACGTTGATCATTTTTTAACTCTGCTGACTCTAACACCACAAAGCAATTTCTGAAAGATAGCTCACAGCACATCATGATTACCAAGACAAAAAAAAAAAAAAGGCAAATGGGTATGTTCTCATATAGTGACTGTTACTGGGCAGACAGTGTAGCTAGTAATTGTGGGAATAAGGCTCACCTTTATTTCTGTAGTGCAAGTAGCAAAATGCCTCTGAAATGCTATACTTACAAATCTTAGCACCGCCTTCAAATCCCTGAAGGATATGACTGCTGATAGACCTCTATGGTTTTGCATATGTGGCTACAATAACCCTACACAGAGATGCATGAAACTGGTAGTATGACCACTGACCCCGTTCTAACAGTAACTGTCAGCTCCTTCTAAAAGTTTCAACAGGACAACACATGGGAATTTCTTTGGGATCTCCAACTCAAACTTCAAAAAAGTGAGTGCAGGTCAGGTGGAGTCCCTGGTCTCCCTGGGAAATCTGGGGGATAATTATAATAGTAACTGCAAGCTCAGATGGTTATCATATGTAAATTGTTTCCATATTCAGGGTGTATTTCCATAATTAAAGGGAAAATAGTGTATGTTAAATTAATTCATAGATTATTATCAGTACTAATGCGTTTTACTCTGTTTCAATCAGTAACAGCCAAAGATACCAAAGACTAGGACTAGTTAGATTAAACCTGAATAATAGTCAACATGTTGCTGCTTTTAAGCAGCTGCGCAGAAAAGCTGCATGCATTTTTGAGGGGGAGATATTTGCCAAGGACAGAAACTACAGGGGGAGTGGAAATTTAACCTCAGCTGTACTTCCAGGAATATCCGTCCTACTCAGAGCCATCAGTTTGTGAAGAATCAAGGAAGAGCAAAACTTGGTTCAAGGGAAAAGTTTCTGGACTTTTCTCACATGAAACATTTCCATTCCTCTTGCAAATTCCATGACCTATTTTACCTTTCCTACCTGTACAAAGACTTTCTGTAGTAGTGCTCGGCGCTCTGCGAGAGGTAGTTCATTCTGTGCTCCTCCAACTACCTCAGGCACATGTGGAAGGTCAAAAAACAGATATAGACATTTAACAAGTGTGGAAGGCACTGACATTGTAGTCATGCAGTCCACAGTTTTCTGGGGAAAAAGAAAACAGAGCAAAAAACCAGTTCAGCATAATACTATATTCAAAAAGTCACGTTACTATAACGCAGTTGACTCAAATGCTGGTTTTTCTTTCTTTCTCACACTTTTGGTGAGGGGTCCACATAGCAGTACAAATTCACCATCTATTCTTGAATGCCTACCTAAACAGTAACCTTAAAAATAGAATCATAATTTATTTATATGACAACAGCATCTAACAGCCACAGTTCAGAGCTGCACAGGACAGAAACAAAAACTGACAGTCTCTGACAACAGAAGCTTACAAGTTCATTACAAGACCTTTAGCCAAGCCCTCATTAGCTATCTATTCTTTGTAGCAGTAGAAATGGGAGTGGGAGGAGGACTATTCAATTTATGCTTTCACTTGGCAAGAAGGTATAAGCAGGCATAAGGAGCAAGGTAGTAGAAAACATGAAAGCATCAGTGGAAAGAAAAGACAAACAGGCGTGGAGGCTAGTGACATACTAAACACAGATAAGATGATGTGCTGAATTATAAAGGCAGGATAGAGCAGAAAGAACAAGCCACACAGCTGTCCAGAGCTCGGCTGCCAGAGATCAGCTTTCTGATGGAGAACAGCACCAAAAGCAGAGGCAGTAAAGATTCACGATACCGCCCACTCATCACTGCCGCTGGCTTCGCTTTTCACAACTGCTGTTGCCCTCCTTGAATGGGGAGCCCAAGTTCAAAGTCCGAGTGATTTAGGTGCTGTATGTGACATGCATCTCATGGTGCACTAAGCAGCAGCATGCAAGAGAAGCCTTTGGGGAACAATAACAGTGGTGTGCAAAATTCAAAAGAACGTTATAAATTCAAGTTCCAAAATGATGATTTTTTTAGGCAACTGAAACCACAAGGAGCTAAAGCAGAAGTTCTGTGGCAGTATAACAGAAAAAGGATCTTAACATCGAAAGCAGAATATAGTTACAACATCTTTTAGCACATGTTCATGTAGTTCATTATTTTATTGCTTTTGTCTCTCCCACCCCACAATTTATTTTTAGCCTTGCTGTTTGAGACTAACCTGTCCTGATGAAGCTAGTAAATTGATTGTGGTGAGCAGCATCCAACCTCTACTTGCTTCTTCACTTTGATTGACCTCCAGAAACTGGACTATGGCACGACTTGCAGCCTCTGTTGGGGCAGAGGGGGGAACACAGTTAAAGAGATGCAATAAGAATTCAGTCTGATAGTCTGCAGAAGGGAACACGTCCTCTCAGCAGTTCCGTGCACTGAGCGTGAATTCACCTCTGCAGTACTACTTGAAAAAAGGGCTAGGCTTAGGCCTACACTCTCCAGACACACATTCCAGTCTTCCACACGCACTTGGCTTTGACACTAGCAAGGCTGCAAAAAGTACGTTTTTAGGTCATGCATCATCCTTTAAACCAGCAGACAGATTTCAGTAACATGCAGCAACTTTTGTTTGAGTATTTTGGCTTTATCAAATACAATACACTCTTTTCCAGAGACATGAAGTCACCATCGCTTAGTGGTCTCAGTGGGAAAAGCTGATATTCAATTTCTGAAAAAAAGCACTGCACTGAAACAACAGTACAGAGGATAGTGGGAAAGACTGGAGGGAAGGAGAGGTACAGAAATACAAAAGGAATAAAACACAGGACCAAAAAGTAAAATCAAGACTAAGATCAGCAATTACCGCATGCTCATCCTACATTTTTTGGAAAATGAAAACCTTAACAACTTATAGCTAATTCTTATGATCTGGGGACCACTTCTGGAATCAGATGCTATTTCCTATCAGGCAGAGCCAAAGATAAATATTCAGCCTGGTAAACAAGTTATCAGGCTTAATAAATAAATCAACAGAAAATGCAATCTTATTTCACTGCTGTCTGAATACACACTTATGTTAAGAAATCTATAATGCCAGTCATGATGACTGTCCATTACCCTTAAGGGAAATCTAAACCCATTTTTCATTAATAACTGCATATCAATCATCTTCAGTGCTTTTACTGTCAACTAGGACAGAAAAGGAAGGTGCATAATATTGCTTAAAAAAGGAATTACAAAGGAATTACTAATGGAGCAATAAATCAGCAACTGAAGAAAAATTCAATTTTAATCTTGGTTTGTTTGCTTCATCTTCTGTCAAGACTTCCCAGCACATACCTGTGAAGGAGTTTGTTCTAAGGTAAACACATTTTATATGCCAAAGTACTTATCAGACTTCTAGCACTGACTACACCGAAAAGATAATTTTCTGGAGCACCAGACTGTGTAAGCTGAGCTGGACTAGTAAACCTATGAAGCAGATGATCCTAGAAGATGTCTACAGTTGTTCACTTTATGTTCCCAACAATAACTTTTCCCAGGAGAGACTACCACCATACAGAGTCAAAGCCATCAGCCACACAGGTGAATCGACATAACAAAAACCAAGGTGTAAAGAATCACTTTTATCAATAGGAGGACGGCTGGTAGATGAAGCAAAGTGATTGCCCCACTCTGCACAACACTTGTTAGATCATGAGTGGAATGCTGCATGCAGTTTTGGTTCCAACACAATACAGGGAAGACAATGATCAACAGGAGTTCAAGCTGAGGGCCACTGAGATGTTTGGGAGCTGGAGCACCAACCCTGTGAGGGGTGGCTGAGGAACCAGGGCTTGCTCAGCCAGAAGCAGGGACAGCCTCAGGGGCACAGAACAGCAGCCTCAGTGCCCACAGCGGGGGGAGCTATCTAGAAGTCAGAGCCAGGCTCTTCACAGCACTGCAAGGCTGCGGGGTGAGAGACAACACACTTAAATCAAGAGAGGTTCAGACTGCATATAAGGAGAAATTTCCTCCCACCCTGAGGACAGAGATGCAGTGAAAGGGGGCCCAGAGAGGCTGTGCTGTCTCCAGCCCTGGAGGTTTTCAAGACACAACAGGATCAAGCCGCCTGCGCAACCTGGTCCCAATCTCACAGTTGGTTTGGCTGTGAGCAGGAGGTTTGACAAGAGGCCTCTCTTATTCTGTGATTTTGTCTCACAGGGAAAAAGGTCTATCTGATGTCTTACTCAGGGGGATTTCACATCACCCATGCTGGTGTCAGCTTCATTTCCTTCCAGTACAAAGAGGATATATTTTTTCCCTAAAGCCCAGAAACCCTTTTATAGTCATAATTCTAGAAAAAAAGATAAAGAAAGAGAGACAGATTTAAGGTAAAAATCCAGATTTGGTTCATTTGTACAATGGCTATTTTCCCATGTTTTTGTTTTGCAGCCTTATTCCCCTAACAGGTTTTTGTACAAACTGCTGGCTTTTCCAATGCTGGTGCTGAAGTAAGCAAAGGCACCTACCAAATCCCTGCACGAGACAGATAAAATAAAGCTTGAAATACCAAGATGAAAGGTAAGGCAATTTTTAAAACTCACACAAATGCAGACATGCAGCAACTTCCCAGCATGCTGACCTGAAGTACCTGCCGGGCACTTCGTTTTCCAAAAACCATCAGTGCAAAACATTGGCCAGATGGTTGGGTGTATGAGCAGACCAACTTACAAAGCACAACAGCCATGCCACAGCCACAGGTCCTACACTAGAGGCATACACAAAATGCCAGAATTCCTTGCAAAAGCCACTTTCCTAAATTCTGAGTGTCAAGCATGTCTGAAGCATGTGCTGCTTCTACAATGACAGTGCCCCACCAGCCCAGCATTAGGTGATATTTAGTAGGCCCGTTCTCTTTCCATCTGACCACAGACAGAGCTAGGCTATCAGTCTGACTGCAAGGAGGTACAACTGGTACCAAACAGGGTGTGCACAGCCTCCTTTGGGCATAGTCTCCAAAAGCCACCTGTGCAACAGGGGCTCTTTTAATCATTTTTTGAAAGTGAGACTCAGGGGTTAAGTATATACTTCTGAAAAAGTTGTCATGCTGCTGGCAACCTAAATGGCATAGCAGTTCAACACTATAAATAGTTTCAAAACTGTCAGTCTTAATTAAGCACTACCTAAAACACAGACAGCATTTTAAGTGCAGGAAGTTCTCTTGTCATCTGCTCTGAGTAAATTTGATAGCACTATCATTTAAGATTAATTTCTATCATCAGCACTAGTCTTAATTTATTTCTTGTACCTTTTCCCTGGTTTTGAAGTGCTCAAGTAATCTTTTCAATATAACATCCTCTATGTGCTCCACCCAGATGTCCTCAGCTCTTCAACTTCTGCAGAACAAACCACTAAATCTAGGATGGGGATATGCTAGCTAGTAAAAACGGCAGAAGAGCAAAGAGGAAAAACCTATAGAATATGTAAGCATACATATTCTGACAGCTGTACAAGCATGTATGCCTAAGTATGACCACGATTATGTGGTTACATAGTTAATACACAGTAGTCAGATTTTTCAGCATGGATTCAGTATATATAGGATAGAGGCTTGGTAGAATAAAACACCAGAAATTGTTTCATACGTAAGAGGTGACATGGGTGCTTTGCGTCCTCAACTTCAGAAAAGGAGCAGATGGAAGGCAATGGGATTAGACCCATTCAGATTGCTAGCAAAAAGCAGCATTGCATTACAAGCAACGTCATTGCCTATAGCAATAGCACTAAAGGACAAATTCAGTACATGAAGCTTTTTGTTAGATGTTCTAGTACCATAAACAGCATATAATAACGTCATCAGACTTTTGTATAGCTTATTCTTATCCTAGAATGGAATATTAGTGAAAAAATAACTGCATATGCCAAAGGGGGTGGGTGGGGGGAGTGGGAGGTATGGGTGGGTGTGTCAGGGGGTGGTAGGGAACAAGGGACCCCTTCTCTAATCAACCCTTCAAGAAGTCTCTACTACTTCTCATGGGAAATGCCTGGAAACACAGTTCAGATACCTAAAGTTAAAGAATACAAGTTGTTCCAAATGCCTAGATAGTAAGAGAGAAGTATCAACCCAAACAAAAATGGGATGGCAAAAAGTCTTCCTTCAATCATGAGGAACAGTGCAGTGCTGTTGTCACAAGCCACAGATATAAAGTGGCTGATGCCTCTGCAGTATGCAGAAACTGAGAGCTGCTCATCCAAAGATAAACAACTCGCCTGTGCCAGCATTTAGCATCACTAACCCAGCTGATGGAAGATCGGGCTTTCTAGGATCTCCTGGAAAGGCAGTATACTGCACTACACTTGCCTTGCATAAGATCTAGTAAAGAGCATCAAAAATAAATTGAAGGTTAACCAAAAGTAACAAGATACAGCAGTCATTCATCAGAACTCACTCCTGAGGAGTAGCTGATCGGACACTGCTTCCCTTTGAGAGCAATTTCAATAAATTCAAAACAGAATCACCTTGTAAAGCAGAGTCACCCACAGGACAGGAAAAACATATATATATATATATATATATATATATATAAAAAATGGAAAAAAACCAAGACATGTAGTCACAGCATATGAGACCATTTCCAACATACTCTCTTCTCAACAGAAAAGTTAACTAACATCTGAAAGCAGCCCCTAAATCCACTTATTTTAACAAGAAAGATCCTCAACTCTTCAAAGAGAAGCACACACTACAAGTAACACTATCAGGAAAACTTCAGACTTCATTATGGGAGGAGCCCCAAAGGCTACTTATTAGTAGAAGATAAGAAGCTTCCTTGAACTACTATCAGTAACTTACCCCAAATGCAAGATGCAATTGAACAAATAACACTAAATCTTGTGTATTTACGACAAACATAAAATTAGTTCTGCTGATGTGACAGAGGTAAACTGCAATAAAAATGAACAAATAATAAAAAACTCTGCAGAGTTTGCAGATCAATGGATTTTTAAAAAGAATAAAGGTAGGCATAGTCAGAGCCAAATATACACCACTGATGTAGTTTTCTGCAATGGTTAAACATTATGATGATGAATGTTTATCAATTTGGTCTCCAAAACTGATTTGAAGATGAGGTAATGATAGTCTTTTGGCAGATCTGTTAGAGAAATGCCTAAAGAGGTCAAAAGCATTTTCACTGGTGAAACAGTTTGAGTAAATCAGTGAAACTGAAAGGAAGAGAAAGAAGGGAGGGGAAAGACATGACAAAAAAACAACCAACTGGGGGAAAAAAAAACCCAAAAAAACCAAACCAAAAAACAAACAAAAAAAAACCAAACCAAACCACCACGACATTCAGACCGTATAAACAGTAACCGAAAATGTTGTTTGTGGAGGTAGGCGGGATTAGCTGAACAGCCTAGAGATACGGTAAAAATAAATTTAGCATTAAATAGTAAATACTGAGACAAATACATACAGTGAATGTTGCAAATATAGAATGAAACATTGACTGAAATCAACGAAGACACAACTAAATTGAATTTAAAAGGTGCATAAAACAGTGATGTACATAGACTAGCACACATGAAATCATATAAAAAAACCCCAAACCCCAAACACAACAAACTTTTGAAATTGACCTTGAAAGGAGGTTAAAATGTTCCAGTCCTGTGGAACTGTTTTGCTTTCTCATTCTTCAATTTTCTACCCTTCTGCAGAGGTTTCATGGATTGTCCCCACATCTGACTGGGGAAGGACCTTCCAGGTTGCAGGATTGCTCATCGCTACAGGAATCATTCTGAACCTCCCTGTGTATCAAGTGTTTATATATCCTAATGCATTAAATAACAGAAGCTGTCAGTATGTCATTTGGTGTGCTTGAGATGCAGACAACATAGGACTAAGTTAGAAACCAATTTTAGTAAATGGAATAACCACTACAAGATACCAGATCACACTCAACTGCTGAAACGCTGTTAAGAGTGAAAGAGAAAGGTGTACTCTCTACTTCCTCTGTTTCTTGCTTTCTGTTTGTTGGTGACCACAGCTGGGAACCCACTGCTCGGATACCCAGCTTCACAGTTTGTACCAGGGAGGACAACTTTATGCACTTACCTTTAAGTCTGCAATGTGAAACTATTCAGTAGTTGGGATTTCTTGTGTACAAGGTACAGGTACTCACTGAAATGATAAACCAAAAGGTCCCAGGCTATTCAGCTCACAGCACCTGTGGCATGCAGACAGCAGTTCTCCTGCCTACCTGCACACGAGCCACCTCCACACTGGGGACTTTGGGGAGCACACTCCACCGTGCATCAGCCTGGCTAGACACCTTGAAACAGCACACAAGTCCCACTGTCTGTACCAGAGGGATTGCCTGAACCAACCTTCCCTGTCGTACGCTTATCTTTGTATTGGGGCCTGTGCCAAACACTCTAGGACATGCTATTGAAATATTCGCAAAATCACAGAGGAACCAGGGTATGTCTTTTGAAAAATACATGAAATAGAAGTATTGCTTTCTCTCCAGCATCAGTAGCCAAAGTAGGCATTAGTAGCCACATTTATTCTACCTAGATTCCAGCTGTCCCTGTCCCTTTTTTAAGAAATCTTTTTCAACCCTGAGCCAGATGCACTTGCTCCCAAAAGAAAGGTTCATTTCAGAACTGAGGCTACACTAAAAATAGATGTTTGAACATATATTTTAGCATAGTACTACCACAACTTTTTGATCAATTCAGACACAAAATTGGATTTATTTGTGGAAAATTTGGCAGCTAAAAATCTCAAGTATATAAAGCTATCTCAACCATGACCCCACCATCTTCTAAAACAAACTAGATACCCCAGGGCAAGGGAAACCATGCACTAATCCTCATAGATATGGTTATTACTGTCACCTGCAAATTATCACTGTTGTACAGCAAAGACTTAAATGTACAAGATAATTTAACTCAATTTTAACTACTTTGTTTTTCTTACTCTAAGGTTACATCCATACTAGAGAAATAAGGCATGTTCAACTACAGTTTCAACTACCTACAGTAGCAACATTCAGAGACTACTTCAGATAGGGTGCTGGAACAGTTACTACTGAATCATGAAATGCTGTTCTGAGAAAACTACTACAGTCTGCCAAGAATAACTGAGATATGCCTCCACGATGGCACGCATTACTCACATAGCTATTAGCATAAATATTCAAAGGCCTGATGAAAAAAAATTGCCCTGTGCTCCATTATAAGATGGATTAAAATAAAAAAAAAAAAACAAACCACAAAAAAAACCCCAACAACACACCAATAGGTAAGATTTAATCATACCACATTCCCAACTGTAAAATACTGCCAACACATTTATCTCTTTATAGATAGAAAGCAAGTTCTTGTGAAATTTCTTCCCTTTCATTAACTATGTAAAGTTGACTTTTGGTAATGCTTGTACGGAAAGCTTGTCTCTAAAACAAGCTCCGCAATTTTGTTGACTTAAACAGAGCACTCCACTCCATCAGGAATTTGCACTTGGACATCACCAGAGACATTTCCTGCATATAGCTGTTACTGAAGTTTTCCACTTTTAAAAACATGCTAGAAGATATAATTACCTGTTAATAGCTATGAAGATATGCTGTATTGTTTTATTTGGTACACAAAAAGAATGGAAGTTTAAAAAAAAAAACAACAATGCAAGAGCCTTCACAATCCATAGACACAATATTATGTCTTTAACATAAAACATATTCTAAAAAGCCAAGAATTTCTTTTTTTTTTTTTTTCTACTATCACACAAAATGCATATCTAGCTCTAAACAACTGTTCTGGGTTTGTGTGGCAGGGGTTTTGGTAGTGGGGGAGGGGCTGTAGGGGTGGCTCCTATGAGAAGCTGCTAGAAGCTGCCCCGGCTACAAGTGCTGGATGGACGAGCCCAAAGAGATGTAGTGACTGGAGTTAAATCCAGTTGGCAGCCGGTCACAAGTGGTTCCCCAGGGCTCGGTGTCGGGGCCAGTTCTGTTTAAGATCTTTATCAATGATCTGGATGAGGGGATTGAGTGCACCCTCAGCAAGTTTGCAGATGACACCAAGTTGGGCAGGAGTGTTGATCTGCTTGAGGGTAGGAAGGCTCTACAGAGGGATCTGGACAGGCTGGATCGATGGGCCGAGGCCAATTGTATGAGGTTCAACAAGGCCAAGTGCCGGGTCCTGCACTTGGGTCACAGCAACCCCATGCAGTGCTACAGGCTTGGGGAAGGAAGAGTGGCTGGAAAGCTGCCCGGCAGAGAAAGACCTGGGGGTGCTGGCTGACAGCCGGCTGAATATGAGCCAGCAGTGTGCCAGGTGGCCAAGAAGGCCAACAGCATCCTGGCTTGTAACAGCAATAGTGTGGCCAGCAGGAGCAGGGAGGTGATTGTCCCCCTGTACTCGGCACTGGTGAGGCCGCACCTTGAGTCCTGTGTTCAGTTTTGGGCCCCTCACCACAGGAAAGACATTGAGGTGCTGGAGCGTGTCCAGAGAAGGGCAACCAAGTTGGTGAGGGGCCTGGAGCACAAGTCTTATGAGGAGCAGCTGAGGGAACTGGGGCTGTTTAGCCTGGAGAAAAGGAGGCTGAAGGGAGACCTTATCGCTCTCTACAACTACCTGAAAGGAGGCTGTAGTGAGGTGGGTGCTGGTCTCTTCTGTCAGGTGGCTGGAGATAAGACGAGAGGAAATGGCCTCAAGTTGCGGTAAGGGAGACTTAGGTTGGATATTAGGAAAAATTTCTTTACTGAAAGGGTTGTCAGACATTGGATCAGGCTGCCCAGGGAAGTGGTTGAGTCGCCATCCCTGGAGGTATTAAAAAAGCACATACACAAGGCACTTCAGAATATGGTTTAGTGGGCACGGTTGATGGTTAGACTCGATGATCTTGAAGGTCTTTTCCAACAGAAATGATTCTATGATTCTAAGTCAGACTCGCCTCTGGCCCAGGCCGACCCCATCAGTGACAGTGGTAGCACCTCTGGGAGAATGTATTTTAGAAAGGAAACCTGCAGTGTGGGAGGAGATTGGAATGTGAGAGGAACACCTCTGCAGATACCAAGGTCAGTGAAGAAGGAGGGGGAGGAGGTGCGCTGGAGAAGGTGTAGCCCCTGCAGCCCGTGGTGAGACAGCAGGCTGTGCCCCTGCAGCCCATGGAGGTGAGGGGGCGAGCAGATGCCCACCTGCAGCCCATGGAGGACCCCATGCCAGAGCACATGGATGCCCCCGAAGATGGCCATGACTCCATGGGAAAGCCCGCGCTGGAGCAGTTTGTGACTGAAGATCAGTCCGTGGAAAGGACCCATGCTGGAAAACTTCATGGAGGACTGCATCCCATGGGAAGGACTCATGTTGGAGAAGTTCGTGAAGGACTGCAGCCCATGGGAGGGACCCCACGGTGGAGCAGGGGAAGGGTGAGGAGTCCTCCTCCGTCTGAGGAGGAAGGAGCGGCAGAGACAAGGTGTGATGAACTGACCCCAACCTCCATTCCCTGGAGGTAGAGAAAACCAGGAGCGGAGTTGAGCCAGGAAGGAGGGGGGATGTGGGGAGGTGTTTCTAAGGTTTGGTTTTACTTCTCAGTATCCTTGTTTTGATTTGATTTGTAATAAACTAAATCGGTTTTGGTTTTTTTCCAAGTTGAGTCTGGTTTTTGCCCATGACCATAAGTGGGGAGTGATCCCTCCCTGTCCTTGTCTCAACCCACGAGCTTTTCTTTGTATTTCCTCCTCATCCCACCGGGGCTTGGGGGGGAAGGAGTGAGTGATTGGCTTCGTAGTGCTTTATTGCCGGCTGGCCTTAAACCACAACAACAATTTACCACAGAAGTCCGCAAACTATGAGTTTTAACAGCTTGTTAGTTGATCATTTCTGGAGAGCAAACTGCAGCTCCCTGGTCCCACCAAGAGTCACAATGCAATTGCAGAACATGGACCTATCGGGCTTTCTTATGTGAGGTCTGAAAAGGGTTTACTGACTGAAGTAATAGCCATCTTGATAGCAGAGGAAAAATGACTGCTTTCCATTTTAATAAAAACATTGGTACGCATTACATTAAAGCTTAGAAGAGTACGAAACTGTCTAAGTCATTGTGGTTAAGTTTCCAAGTGGGTTAGAGAACAAGGAAAAAACCCAAAACCAAAACCAAAATCTACCTCTGACTTGTGAGGTTTCAAGGATGACAACTGGATTATCTTGGAGCAACAAGGAGAGGTATGCCTTAAGTAATAAACACACAAAAATGGCCATTCTTAACAGAATCCAACTGACTAGCAGGCATAACAGATGTTCCCCAGAAAAAAAGGTCAAATGAACACCACCATTCTGCCAGCACAGCTGTTGGACATTCACTTCCCCTAAATACCCAAAGAAAAGGCATTTTTGCGCCTGTTTACCCATAGAGAACTGGTTTTGTCTACAATATCTGTTTAGCCATCTGGAATGTTTCACTGTTAGTCACTCTACTTAAAATGGAAAGAAATTGTAATTGGCACAGTTTGTGACTCCTGACTTCAAGCATAATAATTTGCACAGTCTTTTCCAGCCCTCTATTTCCTTATTTACCACCAAATCCAAACTGAGAAGCCAGCACAGATCTTAAAATTTATCTAGTAGACAACAACTTGATAGTTCTCGGAAGCGCTCATGTTCAGAAGAGGAAATCAGAGGACAGCTAATGAAACATGCCTTCTTCGCACATTGTCCTCAGTTATGCAACTCCTAATACGCGGTCAGGTTCTGACACATCCAGGGTTCAACAGAACCAAATCTCACCCTGACATTTAATAAACAGAGCAAAAGAGGAATCCACTAACATTTTTCTAGGGCTGGCTGTATTGGTCCTAACATGAGACTTGCTGTACTTTCCCATCTTATTAGCTTCCAGGCCAACAGCTAATTTAAAATGCATGTTTTTGGAATGTTAACATATCCAAGGGACAAAACACAGCACCAACAGGCACCTCAGGCAAGATACAGCAGCTGTCCACATGCATGTTCTTGGTCTCCTTCTGTTAGTAGGTGACACAACTTAGCTCACTCCTCTCTTTGATGTGTTGCCAAGTTTGTGGAACTCTACCTTCACTGTAACCCAGGGAAGAAAACTCTAGCCTCCTCCTCCTCTCTCTCTCAACCCAAAGAAACAGAAGACAATGCATTTTCACTGCAAAGACTTCAATTTTTGAGCCTGCACAGTTGCTGTGGATGGCAGCTCATAGTATTCTGACTCATCTGAAATTCATGATGCATATCTCACAAAGCCCAAATGTGCCCCATGCAATACCTGTGGACTTATTCGATGCTCTCCGTCGAATTTCAGTCACCATCAATCGTGAAACTTGAGTAGTAAACTGCAGGAGGTCTGAAAATTTTTCTGTCATTGTACTTGGAGGAGCATTTCCAAACACCTAAAACAATGAAAAATAGATGCATCAAAAAGTCATTCAGTTTACAAGGATCACTATGGACTACCTTCCTTTGCAAAGGAGTATTACTATGGAGATTACAAGTTTTCGTTTTCCTGCTGCAGTATTCATCACTGTATTGGTTTTCACAGTGCATGCTCTACGATACATTCATAGTTGGAATTAAGTCATCATTCAGGGAGGTAAGATCTGATAAATGAAGGGGAAAAAGGGAATCACAAGTTTTCTTGCAAGATGAAAACCCCAGAGCCCCAAAAGACTGAGATTGCACATAATGGGGTAAAGACTAGATACCAGAGTAAATTCTCCAACAGGAGTTCTGTTTTTAAGAGCAACTCTTTTACTATCTGCTGGACTTAAACATCCCACAGGGGTGAAATGCATGTACAGAACAATGCATGTAAAATCTAGAAGAGACTAGGAAGTAGAACTGCCCTGTTAAGTCTTCCCTCGATAAACTGACGACACCAGGAAGCTTCCCACATTGCTGGCATCCCAAGGCCTCTCTTGAGATTCTCCTGAACATAACAGCAGTAGTTACCAGGGAATATTTGGTGGTTTAGTAAATTTTCACTTAATTCTCATAAGTTATTCTTCATGATTAAACATTAATTTGGTTATTAAATTATTGAATCATATTTAACAGGGAGAAATGCGTTAACTCTGTGGTACTGCAGTAAGCTACAGAACACAACATTATCTCAAAATGGATTAACTAGTTGTTGAGGTAATTTACTTTTCATTTAAGATTGCACACAAAAAGCAGTCTCCATCCACACTTCTGATGTAAATCTCGTATTAAAACTATCACAGTAAAACCACGATATTGATTATCAAACAAAGGATCTAATCCAAATTCTAGTATCATCACTTGTGTCAGTGCTGAAAAATAGAAGAGCCTGCTAAACTCCTGAACAGTCTCAATACTTCTCTGCTCATTTACATCTGCAGGAGTGTCACCGATGAGCTAGGAAGCGTAAAAGATTACAGCATTTTTCTAATAAAACTTTAGTTCAACATGTTATATTTGCCTATCAGAGGATGTGATCTACAGCAATACAATTGATTTGGACTCAACAGCTGCTTCACACTCAACTGGGTGACCCAGTTATACTATTACAGCTGAGCCGCTGACATACTTGACTGAGGTCACTCTTAAGTCTAGGGACAAGCAGTGAAATCTGCAATATTACAGCCAACAGGGATACAAGATAACTGCTGTACCAGCTTACCTTGGAACCCCAAAGTTACTGAAGAAAAGTTAAAAGGCAGAAGACAATAACCTTTGTCCAAGTTTGACTTCTTACTCCCTTTAGTATCAGTTGCGCTGGCACATTACCGAACAGCCAAAAATATTTTTCCTGCCTACTCACATTGCAAAGTCATGGTGAAGCAGAGCCAGAAATACAACATACAAATCGAACACTCAGTCTCCTCTCAATAAAAGTATTTTTCACTAAAAACTTAAGTATTTCTCATACAGGAAATTTCAACCACCATTATCAATAAAGCAAGCAAACAGGGGCCCAGACATTCCAGGCAGACAACTGTTTTTGGCAGACCAAGAAAAACACCCTTTATTTGGATTAGAGACTATGCAACATTCCCAGTAGAGACAATCCAAATTTCCCTAAACCTTTCACAAGACCTCCCTTTACAGTTGTATGCGTCAGCTCCCAGTTCATCCAAGAGCCTCTAGCTTCCACAACGCTATAAGAAGGGAAGAGGGCCTCCCAAGTGTTCACTGGTATAACCTAAGCAAGATTATCTAGACTGGAACACACATTGGCAGAGCATCTTGTCATCATTAACTGTTTAAAGCTCTTTCAATCAGAGCAAGGAAAGACGAAAAACTAATAGCCCTGTTACCCGTCCTGAGCTTGCCTAGAGTTGTCAGCAGATTCCAGGGAATGCAGAGAGCTCAAAGTTACAGTAAAAGGTTGACTGAGCTGAACTGTTTTTTAATTAGTTGCCCCATAACCAAGTTTGCACTATTAGAACAAGCATCTGCACTGGATATTGATATACTCTTTGACTAAAGGTGGTAGTAAAAACCAGGAATAGGACATGAAACATTTTACCAGTAAACCGTCTTTTTAATAAGGAAAACCAAAGCTCTTTCAAGAAAATGTAAACAATATACTACTCATTCAAAACCAGCCTCTTCATCATTCCATCCACTTTTTTCATATACTGCAAAAGCATTACTACCACGCCGGTGGAGCAATGCTTCTGCGAACACATTGAACTCTGAAAGGAGCCTTTTGAGTACTCTTCCAGAAGGCCAATCTTTTGTTAATTATGCACTGATTTAGCTTTTCATTACTACATGATTCATCATTTCATAAGCCTCCCTGAACAATGAGGAAACAGAAATGGTCTGTAAACCCACTCATTACCAGAACTAGCAAGATGGTTTAAACTACAGAATGTTTGAGACATGCTGTATCTATAAACCAAAGTTAAGAATGCTTTAGCTCCTCTAGATTTACTGATTAATAATCCTCAAAATATCACGAAGAAAATGGAACTGCATTTCATGCAAAACTTCTGATACCTCTGAAGAAAGAAAAAATAAAATAAAATAAACAAACAACACAGAAACCCCCAAACTCATAAACGGTTAAGCAAGAAAGCCTTGAAAGAGCTCCTGGATACACTGGTTATTTAACTGGCTGCCTGTTGCTGGCCACTTGGATGCCCATGGGAAACAGACTTACCTTACTCCCTCTAGATCTCTGCATTTAGTAAAAATCATGCTGCTTCCAGAACTATTTCCTGGATCTCAGACTCAGACACACACAGAGACACACATTCTCTCTCTCTCTCCTCCCCCTCTCATCAGCCACCTGTGACCACCAGAGGGAGATTTCTAAACGTAACTACATCAAAATCACCTTCGCAGGCTCAAGCCAAGATAAAGATTCCATTGTGCTAATTTACAAAAACAAATTAAGAAAGTCCATAACTAACGGGCATACAATCCAAGCAGATAAATTAAAGAGGAAGCAGATGAACCGAGATTACTTCTCCCAAACTCACACAACAGGTTACCAGTAGAACTAGGAGTAAGACCTAAGGCAACAGAATGACATTTAGGGGATCTATTCACTAAAGCATGGTACCTAGTAGACTGAAAATCCTATTAATACTGTGCCTTGACTAGGATTAATTTTTCTACACAGCATGTAAGCAGTTCAATGTTCAACACCATCATAAGCCATACTTTCAACAAAACATCAATCTAAAAAAGAGAAAGCCAAGTTGATTTTCCTATCAAGATTTTGCATTTTAGTTTTTGGATTATTTCAGTTCTCCACGGTAGTGTATACAAGTACAAATCCATCACCCAAGAAAAGCTTCAGGAGCAGTGGTTCAGGTCACAGCAGGAAAAAAAAGGAAAGCTAGATCTATACCTACTACTCTTTCAAGACCCTAACACTACCATCAAAGTTAGTACTCACAATGAAGTGGCAGAGTAACTGGGTGACATAAGACGTCAGGAGAATTTAGGTCCTAGTAATTCCAGTGACAAGTCGTCACAGTCCTGTCTCCAAATAAAATCTCAGTGCCTGAGCACAAGGGAGTAGTGAAATATGAATGGCACTGTACAAGTGGCTATTACATCTTCCCTACAGATTGCTTGTTCAAAATCCCCCTTGTCCAAGAAGAGGGATTCAGACTCAATACATAGGAAAAGGGGTAAAAGGCGATGAGAATATAGAGAATTTATTACAAGAGGAGATTAAAATTGTTCAGCTCATGTAGCCTAGAAAAACCAAGTCTGAACAGGAGATATTATGATTGTTATCACTAAATACGCATCAGTACAATAAATGCAAAGATGGGAGAAGAGTTAGACTCAAGGACAGCGCTGTCACACAAACAAGTGGGTATAAACTTGCTACAAGTAAGTTTAGGTTGGAAGTCAGATGACTGTAATAACAGCAAGCTCTGCAGAAAAGCTCTGTGACAGTCTACATGCAACTGTGGATTGTACTTCAGAAAAAGCAATAACAGAAGGAAATCTCCAACGGCAGGGGAAAATTGGAAGGATGCCAATGGAAGAAAAGCTTCTGTTGTGCTAGATCCAAAGGTCTTGGGAATACAAAATAGGAGCATTCAATTCAAATAAAGAAAAGCCCTCTTGCAGATTCTCTGGCTTACCCTGTTAAACACCGGCAACATCATGTAAAGTTTTTCTTCTTGTTCTTTCTGGGTCATGTGCCGTGGAGGATGACAGAGCTCTGTGAAGAGGCGACGCAGATGCATCAAGCCCAGCGCATTATCCTGGGGGCTACACTCCTCCTGCCGTGGCCGGCCCATGATCCTCTTCACCATATTCATCTTGACTGACTTCTGGAAGCTCCCTTGTATCCTGTTCAGAAAGGAAAATGAACTTACTGAGTACAACAGATTTAGGCATTATTCCACCAAAGCCTTTAAATATATAGCACCCTCTCTCATAGTAAGTACCACACTGCAGTGAAGAGCATTAGCTAATTTTATACGCCAGGCATTGATTTGTACGTGCCTGGAGGATTTAAAGCCAACAACTTGAAACAGGAAAACATCCAATACTCTTCAGCACAAAGCATGACTGACCAGGCTTCGAACACCGCAAAACGCTTTGGTACTTTTTATTAGATGATGTATATGATTTTTATGATTTTTGGTGCACATTACACAGCATTTACAGCAGTGTTATCTACATATTGCAGGGTATTCTGAAAATAATTCTAGAATAAAATCAGTACCAGTTATATACTTTAAAATTTAATCAAACAAGACCTTCAAACTCTCTCAGACATAGGCTTTATCATACAGAGGCATGCTTAAATTTCTTTCTGACTTTCCTATGGCAAGTACACAAGGCTATGCAATGGAGCTATCGTTCATCTTGCACCTCAGCTGTTGGGTCTGCAGAACACCTTGGTCTTCTCTGTCCTGCATCATAAGAAACTTGTTTTAGAATCATAGAATGGTTTGGGTTGGAAGGGACCTTTAAAGATCATCTTTTCCAGCAGATGTCAGGGTGGCTGAAGTCCCCTAGCAGAATCAGGGTCTGCAAGTGTGATGCTTCCTGTACTTGAAGTAAGAATGCTTCATCAATGTCCTCCCCTGGATATGCGGTTTGTAGTAAAAAACAGCCACGAGGCTTCCTTTGTTGGCTTGGTCTCTAATTTTCACCCATAAGCTCTCCACCTGTGCATTGCCGCTTCAAAAAAAGCAGCACTGTGCAATCAATCCATTTTTTAACATAGAGGGCAACACCCGCCCCTTTCCTGCCTTGCCTGTCCCTCCTGAACAGTTTCTAGCCATCAATTGCAGTGCTCCAGTCATGATTCATCCCACCAAGTTTCAGTGATAGTGGTCAGATAACAGCTTTCCGGCCCCTCCTGGCTGTTACCCATGCTGCGTGCATTGGTATAGAAGCGTTTCAGTTTGACACTCAACTCTCTCACCTTTTTGGTGGAACCTTTTTGGGGGGCTGGAGCACATTCGTCATTGCTCTGGTAGGTACACTCATCCACCCTGCTGCTTGTGAGTACACAAGTGTCTCAGCTTTGGACCCCATCTCCCAAGCTTATTAGTTTAAAGCATGATTCATTGAATCAGCCAATCTGCCAGCAAAGATTCTCTTCCCTCTCCTAGGTATGTGGATCCCACCTCTCCCCAGTAATCTGTATTTGCCAAAGAACCTTCTGTGATCACAGAAGCTAAAGCCTGGTGATGACACCAGCCACAAAGCCAGGTGTTGATCTGCGTGATGTGTCAACCTCTGCCTGCACCCCTATTTCCAATTGGCAAGATAAAGTAGAAGATCAGTTGGGCTTCTCTCCTTCACTCATGCCCCTAGGGCTCTCAAGTCCTGCTTGATCTTGCCCAGGTTCTGCTTTACGATGTAATTGGCGCACACATTTTAAAACATTTCACAGATATGACATAGCATCTGTATTTAGCCCTGTATTAGTCTTCAAAACAACATGGACCAAATCTTCTGAACTTGAGACTGAAGTCTATCAAGCAGGGTCTTGCACAAGAGTTGAGAGGGTCAGAGCAGATAAATCCCTCAACAGACATTGCCAACTGGACACTGTGGCAAAAAGGACTATTCTCACAACTACGTTCAAGTAAGGGAAGGAGGAAGGGGGAAACAGGGAAACAGTTTCAGCTCCATACACGAACTTAAGGAGTCCAGAAATTAAATACTACACAGAATTGTAATGTCTACCTCTCATCACTTCAAGGCAGTTGGAAAAAAGGTCAGTAACAGCTATAAAAATTATTCAAGAGTAGAAAATGCCTCACAGCAAGAAACTTCAAGAACTTAATTATTTAAATTATCAGAGAGGTTACCATGAAGGGTCAATTATTAAAAGGAGAAGTGATGATTCCAAAGGTGCTGTGATTAGAGTAACGGAGGAAAAATACCCATTACTGAAGAACTCAAACCCAGAGATTAAGTTGCGAGGAAAGGCAATATTTTGGTGCTAAAGCCAGGAAAATAACACCAGCTACAAACAAGGACTACACTTTTAAAACTGAAAATAATTAACCACTAGTAAGAAACATTAACAAAAGAAAAATATTCTCTGTCTAACCCAAGAACGAAATACCTTTCTGGCATGTGTTCATAAAACAGCGTTTTACTAACATGCAAGAAAAATTAGGAACTGGTGCGAATGAACCTTTTGGCACAATGCAAAAAATCAATTTATGCAACAAGAAGTCATCAAAAAAGTTAAGCTAATGTACAAGCCAGCAATTATCAGCCCATGCTGGAAATTTGCACTGGCTTTTCACATTTGAAGAAAAATGAGTACTGTATGTTGCCTTTTAGTGTATTATCCCTAAGAAATAACACAGGTTACAGACTTCAAATCAGCATTATTCACACAGTTAAAAAAGAAATAGCACAGTTTCTGGAAGTGTTTCCTCCAGAAACCCACACCTTTTCTCAAACTCAGTTTGGGAACTCTTCTCTCGCTGTAGTAACATGTAAACTAACAGAATACAGCATCTGAGCTCAAAGAGCCAAAACTTCCCTGCCTAAGCAGCAGAAAGTATTTTCTTTTTCATAAAAACTTTTAAAGATAGTATTTTAAATTTCTTTTTATCATTCACAGAATGCTGAGAACTCTAAATCCCACACCCAAAACATGTTGTCATTGAATCCACCACTGCTGTAGACTTTTGCTAGCGCAGCCAATTTTTCTTTTAAATCTTACTACTTTATTCAGCCTAAGTGCACACCTAGAACAGGAATTTGCACTGGTTCAGCCACACAGTTGTAGTTCCAGATCTAACAATTTTCTTATAGTCAGAGAAGTCTAAATAAATGTTATGCACTATTTTCCCAGTGTAACAGGAGCCTACTGGGACAGCTTCTCCAAGATGTAATCTGTTTATCTCCACTGGGGCAGTTTTAACCCAGATGACAAAAGCAGAGAACAATTAAAGTAGTCCTCACTTTCTAAACACATTCATGGCCCCTCCTGCCTATTCAGCACTACAATCATGTATTCAACCCCAAAGTAAGAGATAGGGCGGAGAGGAGGGGAGAATAGATGTAACATAGTGTAAACAACATCCAAATTAATTTCATGTTGTTGTTGGTTTTTTTTCCAGAAGTAACCAAAAGACACTACAAAATTGATGTATTCCATGTGTGTACTTAATTCAGCTGGAGCTCCACCCTGCCCCCTTTCCCCCCCAAAAAAAACCCCAAACCCAAAAACCAATCACCACACCAAAACACCACAATGCCATGGAATTTCAGGTTTCTGGCCCAAGGAAGCCCCTGCGACGCTCAAGAAAATCTTCCTAGAAGACACTGCTTTGAGAGTATTCATTACCTTGATGTTTTTCACAAATACAGAGTCCATGTTGCACTGTACAAAGTGAAGATAGGGGTAGTTACACTGACATTTACACATGGAGATCTTTCCCACATATGCTGCTTTTCTTTGACAATGTTATCAGCCCTCTGGATCAGCTCTTCTGGCAGTATTTTCCACTCATTCTCAGTCTTCAGAATCATGTAAAGTCCACCCTCAATTCCACTGCAGATCAACTTCAATATACGCAATATATTAATTTCAAGCAGAGTGGATACTACTTGTAGAATTATTCCACAGCTGAGTCCTACTGTGTTTCTGTCCTGTTAGAAAAAAGGCTAGCATGGGCTTCATGCAATGTCATCCAAAATACATTGTACCTGAAATCTGAAAGAATTTCTGCAATTTATTTTTGCCAGTCCACATACAGTGATATTTTTTTCTGATTACCATAGCACAGATTATCTATGGAAATACAAGGAAGATAGCCGTGGGCTCTGGGAGCTCCAGCATTAGGCCCGAATCTTAGACATGTGAGAAGGATTATTCATGGTTTACAGCAGGCAAAAGCTTCCTCATTGTAAATACTCAGTACCAGAACTTACTTATCCTAAGAAAATATTGAGATGTTTAAATTCATCTAAAATAAATGAAAAAAAACCAGCAAACCAAACAACTGAAATCTTCAGAGGAACGATACCTTACAAATACTACACCAGAACATTACACATGTTTGCTGAGTCAAAGAACAGTGGTATGTTTCTACTATGTCCTGTATAAATATTTTGACTGAGGTTTTCTTTGTTTAAGCTTAGGCCTGCAAAAGAGAAAGCAGTACACCTTTTACTACAAATGAAAAATATCTAGAAGAAAGGATCTTCCTATTCTACTAAGCGAAAGCATCTGCACAGTCTTCAGTCAGCTGTAACCACCACGTGACCTGAATTAAGCATTAAAGGCTGGCAGTCTCCTTAATGCCAAAAATGTAAGTATTCCAGTATTTTCAGTAACAGTCAAGTCACCTGTTCACAACTGCTTGCTTACAGCACCTGACAATCAAGTGTCCTGCACAGCAAAAGCGTACAGGAAAAGAACCTTAAGAGAAGCAACTCACAAGTTAGGGAACAGTTGTCTTGTAATTGCCTGTAGAACTTGAATTTGGCCTGCCTCTGCACATGCATTACAGTACAGTGTTAAATTGCACGCTCACTTCCTATCGTCCCCCAAAGGACCTCCTGCCACTCTCAGCATACAAGCTGGACACAGCCCTCACTTCACAAGCAGCTGCTCAGTATTTTGTTACTTCACCCCTCTGACCGTGATGCTACACCTTGGTTACTGCGACCCAGACTGAAAGCCTGCTGTGCACACACAGTGATGCATTTCCTCATGGGTTCTTCTGTCCCACTCATCACTGCCAGATCAGAATGCCTCACAGCTATTAAATCAACTTATTTTCATAGATCTGCCCCACAGTACAGGCATGCTAACAGCCTCAATATACACAAAATAACAGACACACACACTAAAATCAGTCGTGTCTAGTAATCTGGATATCTAGTTTAAGAAACTTTGGAGAGTAGCTAATCCTATGTGGCATCTTGTAATGCTTGAATCTTTCTGCTTGCTTGCACTGTATCCCTCAGAGACCAGCTGACTGTCCTTCTCCCTGTCAACTTGTGATCTCAAAGCTAGATGCCCAGTACACAGAAGATGCAATTAGAGAGCAACTCCAAAAGCCTCATGAGGAGTTTTGTAGAACAGGCAAGGTCAGAAGCTGGTTCTCAGGAGAAGAGGCTCTTTCCTGCCTCACATTCCCTCTTCCAGCACTTACAGCCTGGTGCAGCCACATGTTCTATACTGCATGGCCCTAATGAGTTACTTTCCCCAGCAGGTCCAAACAGGCACACTCCTCATAGGGAACCTTTGAGTTGGATAGTCCAACTGTTGAGTCTTTGGCTTTTTTTAAGCTGAGGAAGAAGTTAAAAGTTATTTTAAAGAGCAAACTAAGCAAGTGGAAGCTCTATAACGCAGCCTCACCGTGACAGGCACATGGTTTATCAGGAGGGTTGAAGCAGTTCAACCCACTGCACCCATCTTCTAGTACTTGAGATAAAAAGGTGAATTAATGGCAGCTGCATATCATCACGCTCCGTATGGACCAAAACGAAAGACACTCAACGAGTACATTTCAAACATGCACAAAGACAGCAACAATAAAAACATTGCTCTTGTAAAACACATTACTGTTTTCTCTTAGTGGTAGAAGTAGAAAAGTCTCCCTGTGAAGAGAAATGAAGGAAGCATTAAAGGCACACCATGAGCATCCTTACTTAAACAATCCCTTTGTTTTCTTTCACTGGCTGTCAGATGGCTGCATATTTTCCCATGACCATAAGCAAGGCTGACCCAGTTGATCAGCTCTGATATAAACCCATTCTTCAAGTTCTTAACTTTTCTGTTAAATGTATATAGGAATCCTACAAGATGAACCCATGAGATTCTCAATTAGTTTCACTGGAGTTAGTTCAAGAGTTAAGTTCTACCCTTTAAAATAATATTTTAAAGTGTTTCCTACTGTCAGTGGAAGCTGTTGGACAAACAATCAGAAATTACATTACATAAAACATCACCAACTTACAGAGCTCAAAACCAGACACCATGAGAAAAACATAACACGTACACAAACTCATTAAAACAAGTTAGGGTATGGCAATGTGTGGGAAATAGTACTAGAGCTATCAAAACATTAGTGAAGAAAAAAAAAGTAGACAGAAGCTGCATGAGACACACTTATTTTCACAATAGCTATTGTAGGTCCAAGCTGTGCATCTAGTTCCAAAAGGGTGTTAGTTTAAAAAGCAGCTAGGTAATTATCTGCTTTGTAATTACAGTCAAGTGTTTCTCCAGGCACTATATTGGTATTACATCAGTAGCTTAGCAGTGAAACAAGAATCAATTTCTCTCTTTCCAAATTATAATGGAACACCAGCTCACACCTCCACCCCAACTATCTCAGGTGCTACAATGAATCACAGAAGTCCCTTACGATCAGCGAATTCCACTTGTTATTTCCCTCCACACTATGTCTGTTATTTCTTTCCTGATTTTAAGATTCCCTACCCATGCTGCTAGTACTAACATTCCAAAGATGATCATCAATATGGCACTATTAAAAAAGACATTTTCTGGCCTTCAAAAGAAACAATACAGAGCTGTTACAGACCTAGATACACATCCATTTGTCCTTAGAACTGAACAGGAATAATAAATTCTCTTTGTAGGCAAAAATATCAGCAGGAGAAGCAGCAAGGAACATAACTACTTCCTCCTGTTCCCCCACCACCAAACAAAACCCAGCTACTTACACATAAAGAAAATAATGCACAAGGAAGCTGTGTTGCTGAAAAGGAAGCCATCAGCTCTCCCTGATGGACTGAACTAGCACACGCTCATTTGGGGAGTATCGCCCAGTCCCTGTAAGACAGAGCCTGGAGGAAAACCAGAGTGCCAACTCAGTAATAAAAGTGCCTACTCCTACACTAAGTTTTCCTCTTGTTAAACAGCTAGTCAGCTGGTTAAAACAGGAACTATTTCATTGAGAAATCTTCCCAACAGGAAAACACCATCAACACCCACTCCAATTTTTGTATTTTGAAGTATTATTTATTAAGGAAGGTGTGCAGGCAGGTATTTGCAAGGTCACACTATTATTTCAGGGTTGTGGCTTTTGTGTGTTTATTTTCCTTTCCACTGAAATATTTTAAAACTTATCTCAAGGAACATTATATTATCACCTGAAAGCTTAACCTTCCCTTTTTTAGATGAATGTAAGCGTAGAGGCTAACCAAATGAAATACTGTTTTGTTTCTACAGGTTGAAGAGATACTTACAGAGGTGTCTCTTTCAGCTCACAGGTAGTGTCCAAACTGGAGAATTCAATGCAGTTATTTTTCACTTTAACATCTCCAAAGAAAACGGGGTGGGGGAGTGGAGGAAGAAAAGAAAAAGGCTTGCTATCCTAATTCAGGACATTATTTCCTGTTCTCTGAACTCAAATCAGTTGAGTATCTAAAGATACAATTCCTTTGTTACTTGCAACATTAGAAATGCTATTCTTATGCTCAGTCTGACCTTAATGCCTTGACATGGCTGCAAACAATAATTCTTAATACTTTAACAAATATGAAGAACTTAAGTAACTGGTTAGTGAGAAAGACACAGATATAAAATACGGACTATCGGTCTTCTTTCTAGGTCCATTTCCCACAAATTATTCATGATAATGACACATAATAGCAAGTGCTGATAGAGTAGTTTTCCTGTGGTTTGTACCCTCTTGAAGGTTAATGTTTTATATTCAGTGAAAAAGAAGGACAACAATTAAGTAAGAGTGATACTTTTGACCTATGCTGCAGGGATGGAGGAAAGCTGTCTCACTAAAGAATAATAAAGTACATATTTCTTATTTAGTATTAACTTAAATGAAAATGAACTTCAGTTATATCAAGTTTTTGCACTTCATTTTGTTCAAATAAGAAAATTAAGTACTGCTTTTTACTTCTGCATATAGCCTGTTTTTTCCTGACTTATTAGTGTATAGCTTATGTCTAGAAGATAACCCTATCATTGCGTTGTGTAATGCTTTAATTAATAACTACAAAATCTTACTTCCCAAAGTTACTTCTGGTACTTTAATAAAATATATCCAAGCTACAAACATTTATTCTGCCACCTCCAAAACATAAAGCCTGTAAAAGAAAGTATGAAATCCTACCACAGCTGAAAACAAGATGTAGTACTTCTCCAAACCACAGTTAAAAGTTGCATCAATTTTCTTTGCTTCTATTTCCATACACAAGAAGCACAGACAACTTTTAAGATCTCAAGTGCAGACCCACCATCCATTATGCCCTTGCAACTCAAGGGCCTACTTCAACTTTATTTTTTAGTGCAATAGCACAGAACAACAGTTACCTAGCATGAAGGACTACTGATGCACATGTGGAGGTAAAGGATGTGACTAAAATCATTGTTCATAGGTATTTAGGGATGGTGCTCAAAACTCCTAGCTTTATCAAACAGGAAAGAGCTACAAGTCAGTTTTACAAAGAGCAAATAAGAGCACGTGAGGAAGCAAGCACTTGTTTCGCCTTTTCATAGCAGGAGCAAAACTGTCCACATAACATCTAGAATGTGATTTTTGGCTGGATGCCGATAAAATTGCTTCCTACATCTTTATTTAGCACACATTAGGATCTGTCACCAGCACAAACACAATTCTCAGTACTGCTTTTCTAAAAGCAAGCCTTCAACAAGACTTAAGGACTCCTATTTTTCAGCTCAGTAATAAACTGGTAATCAAGCTAAAGAACTGCAAATGCCCACAAAGCAAACTGCCAGAAAGCTCAAACATAGCTTATTTAGACTGACCACATATATTCATTTAAGGTTTCTGCCTTTGCATTTTTTACTCTACAACTTTTTCAACTAAAATGAAAGGCAAATTCTCATTTCATGTTGGACTACCACACACTACCTCGAGAACCAAAAGGTAATTGAATAGATACACCCACCACTTGTTTAAAAGTGGCATTTGAAAAAGGTCAGGGAAATTTCATGAGTAATTTTCACATTTCAGAAGCCAAATAGCATGTAATAAATATTGCATTAACATCCAACTAAGAGGTGCAGAAAACCTCATCTTTGAGGTATCTATAATAGTATAGATGATTCTTCACAAAACAAGACCAAGAAATACAGTCCATCCCTAAGCCTACCTGAAATCCACATTTAACTGCTGGGTTCTACACAGCTTCATCTGCAAATTTCAATGCTAAGTCTTTCATCACCTCATCTGCATATAAACACAGATGTCACCTCCAAAAACCAGTTTGGATTTGCTAGCCATGAAGGAAGTCTGAAATCCCATACCTCAAACTGTTCAATTCCATGGCATCTCCTTATGTTGGAAGGAAAAAAATAAAAAGGTATTATTTATGCCAGAAGAAGGTTTTAAATCATTTGTGCAAGGCAAAATATACTGCCATTGCAGGGCTGAGGACCAAATAAAACTCTTTATGTGTAAAAGAAGCCTTTCTGCTTTAGAAGATGAGGAATGGTTACTCCAGAGAAAAAAATCTTAACTTGTTTCATTAACCCTAATCATGGGTTACAGTAAAGATTAAAGTAGTGGTTCTATAGAAGTATTATGTTAGAAAGGAGAGACCTGCGTTAGCACGTTCAAGTTTGTTCATAGACATTCAGGCTCCAAGAAACTATTTGCTCATGCTTGTGTAATCATACCACTATGGCATTTTTTCCACTCCTTTGACCTGTTCCAGTGTGGTCTCAAGCTGGCAATCCAGCCCTGACTGCAATGAAGTCTGAACTAGTTCTGGGCATACAATTCCTCCTCTCCTTCAAGGAGCGCAAAGGACACTATTTACCAGAGAAACGCGGTAACTGAGGAGACAAAAATGTGTGCAATGCAAAAATCCTGACAGGCAGAAGGAAAGTCCAAGTTGGCTGGAGCACAGACACAAAAGATAATGACAAAAATAGGAGAAATTTCTCCACTGACATGTATTTTTGGAACACTCATTTATGGGAAAGTTGTGCCTAGTAAGTTAACGAGTTTCAGACTGAGAGAATAAAAATTCTGGTTTTCAGTGTTCTCAGCTGGCATACATTATAAACTCAGCAGATGACTTTTGGAAAGAAAAATCCACCAGATTAGTGTTAATTTGGAATTTTGTAACTGGCCACTCTTGCAGGTGTGAATGATCCCCATTCACACCTGCTAGCTGGCAAGACAATAGGAAAGCAAACTCAAATTATCCTGCAAACCTCAATACTGCTATTAACACCTACAGCTGAAAAACATATTGGAGAAAAGCAAGTACTGAAATATCGTCCTGGTTTTGAACATAGGCTGCAAGAATTGAAACATCTCAGAAACATTTGCACTTCAGCAAAATCATCTGAAATAGAGGAATTGATAAGATTCTTCAGCATCAGAACATCGCACCAAAAGCTTATAAAACAAGTAATCTATACAGCGTCAGGAAAAGTTTGCTGAACACTATAAAGACAGGTAACAACTGGTTAAAAAAACAAAAACAAAACAGAATGGGCTATTTGCTTCCTCAATATTTTTGCAGCGCAAATTCTAATTAGTGAGTTCTTGCTATGTTGCATGGTAAAATATCTTGAGCATCTTTGAATGCCGTTTTTCTTGGGATTTTTTTTGTTTTCAAAAGGCCTCAATAAACTGATTTGCATTAATTGGAAAAACAGAATGCCAGTTACAGCCGGTTGGGAATAGAGCAGAACTGAAATTTTACTTTGCCAACCTGAACTGCATGGCAATGACTAAAGTATGCCATTCAGGAGAGGAAATGCTGCTAAGAAGCCCCTGGAAAAAAAAAAGGGGGGGAGGGGGCGGAGCAGGACACAAAACAACAAACAAATAAAAAAGCAAAATAATCTGGGATCTGAAGAGATAAGCGTGTGCTTGGTTGGCATGCAGACATCAACAAAGGCATAGGGAAAAAACACTGTTCCAGAGGGTGGCTTTTGCATTAGCAGTAAACAAGCTAAGTAAAAAAGCCTTCCTAGAAAAGTTATTCTACTAGAACCAACAATGAACCATTATTAGGAAAGGGGAAGAGTGCTTTGGTCTGTTTGCCTTTCCAAGTAACAGCGGGGTGGGGGGGAAGATGGGGAAGGAAATCTGCGAACTTGGAACAGGAGACAGGCTGTTACATCTAAGCAGTAAGGCCATGTACGAAAGACGGTAGACCCAAACAGCACGTTCAATAATGACAATAGTGAGTCTAAGCACAGTTCTGATATTCAGCTGAAAAAGCCACCAGATTTTTTTTTAAAAGGAGTGTGGTATTATGCAAAGCGGGTCCCCATCTGTTGTGGTGGTGGTGGTTGTGTTTTTTCTTCCCAACAGCAATCTAAAGAATGAACTTCCCCCAGCCATGTAAAACAGCCATTTATATACCCCAAAGAAGAATATTTCTTCTGTCTTTAGGAAATTTACATATGAAAGAGCAGTAAGTAGAAGCCCATTACCTGTAAAATTTGTGTCCATAGAGCTGCCCTTGTTTCTAACACCCTGGATAAGAAAAACAAAATGATGATCCTACCAGCACATGCTTGGCTGATGCAATAAAACTCCTCTCTCTGCTACCACCTAGTCAGAAAGAGTGCAACAGCAGCGTATCAGCATTAAACCCTGGGCACAAATGCTTATTTCTGAAGCAACAGGAAGTAAGTAAGGGTGAATGATCACAACCTCTTTCAAGTTGCACGTTCATAGTATTCCCAAGTGCAAAACAAAACGAAACAGCCCAAGACCTTCTAATTAGCAATTCAGACCAGATACGTATGGAAAAGCGGTACACATCACTACTGCCTTTTAAACAATAACAGATCTCTTCCAACTATTGCATTCTTCCACTGCGAGTTTGCACCCAACAGGAAGCTGCTGAACCTGACCACCCCCTACACACCCCCACGCAAAGGCCCCTCTGTAAACACCATGTGGAAGCCAGGCACCACAGACAGTGGCATTTAATGGACTACTCTTGAACTGACTTTTCTTAGATGAGGTTCCCCTACACTGAAACTAGGAAGGTACAAAGACATCCACTGAGCTCCACTGGACCTAAGTGCTGCATACCATACAGCACAGAATCATAGAATCATTTAGGTTGGAGAAGACCCTTTCAGATCAGAGTCCAACAGTTAACCTAACACTGCCAAGTCCACCACTAAACCATGTCCCTAAGTGCCACATCTACATGTCTTTTAAATACCTCCAGGAATGGTGACTCAACCACTTCCCTAGGCAGCCTGTTTCAATGCTTGACAACCCTTTTGCTGAAGAAATTTTTCCTAAGAGCCAATCTAAACCTCCCCTGGCACAACTTGAGGCTGTTTCCTCTTGTCCTATCACTTGTTACTTGGGAAAAGAGACTGACACCCACCTCGCTACAACCTCCTTGCAGGTAGTTGTAGAGAGCCAATAAGATATCCCCTCAGCCTTCTTTTCTCCAGGCTGAACAACCCCATTTCCCTCAGCCACTCCTCATAATACTTGTTCTCTAGACCCTTCACCAGTTTCATTGCTCCAGCAGATGCATTGCCACTGGGAAAACCAGTAGAGATTCCTATGTTTCATGTCACTAAGCAAGTATTGTAACGATGGGGGGAAAGTACTGTCTTTCCTTCTCACCTTCCCTCTCTTCTACTCCTCCTCCTCCTCCCTCGCCCCCTCTCTTGGGTGGCAGAAGATCCTTTGGGGATAATAGTCACCAATTGAAGATGAGACTGAGAAGGGTCAATCTGCAGCCTTCAAACACCACACTGTGCCCTGTGAACCTGAGGCAGAGCTAGACTTCACCTTGGGATTCCAGCCCTGGCTTTGGAAACAGCTTCTCCACATTGCACATGGGGACACTTCTCAGGAGCCTTGCAGGGAGTGAAGAGTAAAGACAAAATAGCTGATTGTGAATCTTTCCTTACAGAAAATAGCTCTAGCTCCCCACTAACACACAAAAGACACTGCTGCTCCCAGATGACAGGGTAGAGTCTGTCAAGAGAGCTACCAGGCTTGCAGAGGAAGACTGGGACAGAACTAAGGCAGAATACAGTTCTTCTGATTTAGAAGGACCCCATCAGAGCCACAAGATTTCCGTCCCCCAGCAGCTAATGTGTCAGATAAAAGATTAAACAGAAAAAAAAAGAAAAGAAAAAAAAAAAAAAACAAACCAACCCCAAACTGAAACAACACAAACACAAACCTACAAAGATGACTAAAATTGCAGACTTTTAAAGCAATATTAATTACTCAAGTGAATGCATTCTTCCAGTTCTCCCCAATTCTTCAATCAAGCATTTAGCACTGCTGAAAATTTTCTTCTGGTGTTCAGTAGCACACTTAGTAAATGACCAGAGTGGGTGTAGATATTCTTAGACATTAAAGCTGGTGTGTTTCATACAGGAATAAAAACAAAGCAAATTTTCAAAAATCCATACCTATTTAGCTTACTTTTTACTGTCAGTAATGGGGTTGGCATATGTATTATTTACAACAACTACTTTCAAAACTATTTTTGTTTTCCTCTCCATTACCCATGTTCTACTCCTGCCTGGCAATAATGCCAAAATGAAAGTTGTGTTTCGCAGTGAATAAATGCTTTCTCAACAGAACTTTATGCAGTATACTGCAAGATTAAATAGGATAGCTAGAAATCCCCCAAAAGTGAGCTTCTCTTATTCAAAGAGAAAAAATCAAGCCTATAGCACTCAGAGACAGGCAAATTACAATTTTAACATGATGGGTTCTTCTCCAACTTTGTTACATTTCCAAGAACATTGTCTAATGTAAGTTGATAACAAGCTTGCTTCAACAGCAGAACTACCACACTTGAGAACAGGCTTGTATTAGCTGTATTTTGAAAACTACGCAAATGACAAACTAAAATCAATTATTTTCTCCCTTAGGTGGAATGACAAATGTAATCTACCTATTTTTCACTTATTTTTGTACAGCCAACATCCAAAACACAGATAATTATGTACAGTTGCATTACTTACATCATTCAAAATATCACTATATTTTGACTAAATCTCAGCTTGTCATTTGGTTCAGTTCAGTTTTATAACAGCAAGTACAACCCCAGAAGAATCTGACAAGAAGTAGTACAACTTCACAGAAGCTAGTAATGAAATTAAATGTTGGGGGGGGGGGGGGAGAGTATCTTGCTAAGAAATACGAGTAGTTTGTATTCAATTAGGTCTCATCCTACCTCGAATTCTTGAAGTTCAGTGCAAGCATCGTAGTTTCCAAATCCTCTCCTCATAAGATATTACTAATAGGAGATGGCAAGATCCTCTGCCTACAAGCCACTGCCAGCCCATCGCTAGTAAACATCCTTCCGGCAGTCAGGAGGACCTCCGGAGCTTTGCGCCGCCATCCCCCAGCGCCGGCTGTACCAGCGCTCAGGCTGGTTTGATTGTGGAGCACAGCTGGTCCCTCCTGGCAAGCACAGGGATGCGGGGAGGAACGGCGAAGCTGAAGGGAAGGGATTCCTCCTTCTGCCTTACAATACCCAGGCCACAATAACTGATAACAGCTGCTTTACAAAAATAAATCAGAATCACACAAGCAGCCAAATGAGATGAAAAACTGCATAAAGACATCTGGTCTGCAACACAGTCACTGCAAATGAGAATGATGTATCACAGCTTACAAATGAATTTGTAAGACAGCATTTTTCCTACTTTTCTTATCTCATAGAAAATTAAATTTGTTTACATTTCATTTACAATAGAACTAATTATTCTGAAAAATAAAAGGAGTACAAGAGACACTTCTTAGCAGAATCTAGATCAGATGCAACGTAGGTAGGTTTTCCCAACTTTAACTTTTCTGCTTTTTTTTTCTTCCACCACTTTGAACAGTTATTCCTGCATCTACAGGAACATGTCTTTGAGATTTCTCCCAGGCAGCTTTTTGAAGTTATAATCAAATAAGAGAAAGCTCTAAACCTAGGTTTACTGAGCCTCCAGTTTGTTTCAATGCATGGGACCTAGAGTCTTCCCATGGGACTGCCTAAGGCTTGCCCTTCACAGGCTATCACTTACTAGCAGTAGTAGCTCTTCCAGTACTCTCTATTTTGGATGTAAGATGGGGCACGAAAACATTCCCAGCATTTTTGCTATTCCAATTACACCACTGGTGCACCAGGTCTCTGCTGCTAAGGTGTATGTATTATCAACTTAATTTGTAGTTTTGCTAGAAAAACATTTACTAGGCTACCAAAGAGCAAGAGCCATACTCCAAGAAGTCAGGAAAACAGCAGTAGGGATTACAGAACCAGAGAGCAGCATCTCCACAGAATTAACCTCAATAGACACAATTTTTTTCCCTCGCTATGTTTCACGTCCATAAGAGACTATGGCATCACCAACAGACAGGAACATGTCAAACATGTTTCAGGCGTTAATCTATCACTAGCAAAAATTATTGATCCAGTGTGAAATACTGGTGCTTACCTCTAAGGAAGCCAGCAAATTAATCTTTCACAATAACCTGACAACTATGGGGAGTGCACTGTGTACGCAAAAGCACAGCACGCAAACATACCTTTCTATCACAGGTAGCTTAAAACACGATAGTATGTCAGACTTCTCTAACACTATCCCAGACGACAATTACTCCCATATTTCATATCTTATTCCACAAAAGCTCTTAAATATGGTCACTTCTCCCTACTCATACATTTTCTCTCTATGGCAGACTAAAGGAACTACTACAAATAAACAAACATTAGACCAAAGTCCTGAAAGGAAAAAAGGCTTGAGGTGCTGAGGGAAGCACTGATATCTCCTCCAGCAACCTAGCAGAAAGAATACAGAAGTTATTTTTGCCTCATGTATATCTTCAACAAGCCAAACAATAATCCACATCATGAACACCTCAAGCACTGCTTCTCCCCGCGCCCCCCCCCCCCCCCCATCCTTCCTGAACCTCACACAACCACTCAGACAGCAGCATATGTTTTGGACTGTGCATACAGAAATGCAAAAAGAGGGTCTGCAGGAGCAGCCTGCTTCCAGAGTCCAGACAAGCTGCTTTAGCTGCATTACAGTGACCAAACAGAGGGAGGCAGCCCTACTGTCAGCTGCCTGACTGGATCTGTTGCTATGCCATCGGTGGAAAGACAGGGAGGAGACATTGCTAGAAGCCTGCAAGAGCAGCTGCCTATTCCACATTGCCTAACCTCCTGTTCCCCTCTGGCACAAGAAAAAAACCCTGGGACTTTCCAAGAGCGTTGTTAACCTTCCACACGTGTAACTCTGCGGTGTCCTAAGACCTCAAATCCAGATACACCATTTTTTAATGTAACAATCGTTTCCATTCAAGTACTAGGTTTCAGCGCTGTAATTGTACTAAAGGATAGGAAAGTACCACAAACAAAAGTGTTCAAAGAGGCCC
Organism: Buteo buteo; assembly: GCF_964188355.1. Classification (NCBI taxonomy): domain Eukaryota; kingdom Metazoa; phylum Chordata; class Aves; order Accipitriformes; family Accipitridae; genus Buteo; species Buteo buteo. The sequence goes on along the minus strand of NC_134171.1, from coordinate 67,562,768 downwards.
TCCAACTCAGTAAGCTCAATATACTTAGGTTATGTACACTGACTGAGTTACTATGGTATAGCCAATAAATATTGTGTGAGTCAGGTCGAATGAACACATGCAAACACTTAACTTACCCCAATTACAAAGTCAAACACCTTAATATAAACTCTTGGTGGTGCCTACACCGCCTACTCCCAAACTGACATCATCTGCATGTTTTGTAAGCAGACTCTATTCCACCACCTAAATCATGGATGCCATTATTGATAAATCCAGGCACAGTAAGCTAGTAAGGAAGCCTACTTCAAATGCCTTTCCAGATGATCCTGAATCGCTGTTAAATACTCCTCTGAACCATTTTTAATAAATTTTGCTCCTGCAGTACAGTGATTTAAGGAAGATCCCATTTAAAAAAAAAATCACTACATTTATTATATTCAAATGAACCTTCAAAACCTTATACACTTCAAGTTGTATCACTTCTATCCCTCCCTCCCTTATGAATCCAATTCGTCTGTCAAGGAAGCAAACTAATTGGCTTGATATAACAACCTCCTCCTTGACAAATTCATGTTGGTTGGCTGTCTTCCCTTATCTCATTTTCTTCTATGTGTTTATAAACTGCATCACGACTTTTACTATTGTCCATGTAGCTGCAGACAAGTCATGCCACAGCTGGAAAGAAACTCAACATGGCCCCACAGAGAGTCCAACCAAGTCAAATACAGCAGGCTCAGGTCAGAAAGGAATATAACGATAGCAGCGCTAAACCCAAGCTAATAAGCTCTGCCAGTTCTTGCATGTCCTTGGAACTGGAAGAACAGGATGCATAAAGTGCCAAGGAAGTATTTCCTACGTAAGTATCTGAACAGATCATGATACTAATAAAACAGTCTTCACAGATTCACAAAACAGTCCACATTCAACAGTCTGCTCGTCAGATTGCTTTTACTAAGTCAAGAGTGAGACTAACAAGAGAGAAGAGCCCTTCATCTTTTTTTATTCCCCATAAAGTAGAATATATTTTAAAAAAAAAATCTAAACACAATAGGTTAAAGGGAGCAAGGTGTTTTCTATGAAAGTAAAAAAAGGTATATTTCTATCCAACCCCTTGTGGACAGAATTATTTTTTTTTTGTTAATGAATAAAACATTGGAGACTAAAGCCGCAGCACAGAGCTAGAATGAAAGCACTGATGTTGGAATGCTGGATTTCATATGGAAGGATGTGTTTTGGGGGTTTTGTCTTTGTGTGCTTTTGTTAAAGTAGAAGTGATACCTCCCCTTGAATATTTTACAACCCTCAGTTTTATACCAGGTAAGATAAAGATGGTGTTAACATATGAACAACTAAAGCTCTCCATAAGAAATAGCACCACTTACAAGAACAGTTAAGCACTACATGCCACAGAGCTACATCAACTAGCATTTCCTTGTAGTAACGGGCCTTTTTCCACTGGATCAACCCTTCACTTTCTGTGTCTGTGATGCATTGCAGCATTTTTTCCACCGTGTTTTTTTTCTTTTTGCTCCAAAAGGGTCTATATGTTAAAGGCTGTCCTAGCAAAGCTTGGACATTACTATTCAGTAGCCACACCACACACAGCTATGCTTTTAAAGTAAGCTAACAAAGATTAGAAATCCTTTACAGTAACCAGACAGGTTTAATAGATTTTAACTCAACTGCTGCTACGGAAATTCAGTTGCTTAGAAGCACTTCAACATGCCTACCTCTTCTACCCCCTGCCCCATCAGATTTTACTTGCTACATTCATTTTTCATCAGCAAAACAAAGCACTACTGAATTTCATAGTTACATGAGCTTTTTTGACTTCACTAGTCAAGAAGAAATCAATCTAGTGGTAAAGCCACTTAATCTTCTTTAGCTTCACAAAAAAATGCAGAAGTAGACTAGATTGAATATTCTACTTGCAAGAAGCTGCCTCTTGTAGGCCATAATATTTGTAGCAGGACTATACAGCTACTGGGAAAAACACTTACAGCAAGCAGTCTACGCAGCTTGTACGTAATCCAAAGAAACTAGAATACAAAACTGAAATGCAAGTCACTCGAGGCAAAAGTGGAGATAACATTACCTTTGTGTGGATACAGAATGGACCTCTCGTAGCCTGTCATTCTACTGAAAAGCAGGAGTATTATTCTCTCAAAGTAAAAATAAGAGACTTGAAAAACTCAAAAAAAAATCATGTGTTATGATCTCATTTATTATGATCACTCTCACTTTTTTTTCTTTTTAGCCTATCAAAGAAAACCTCCACATAACGCAGCTTGACTCTGAGCATGCATCACGCCACACAACTTTCTGTGAACACCCAGCTATGTATTTCTACAGCATCTACACAGACAAACAAAACCCTAAATTTTGTTTGGGTAGAGTGATTTTAAACTGACCACATTCTGACAGTGCCCGAATTAACTCTCTGTGACAGGCAAATGAACTGCTTCACACAGAATTTATTGAAATGTGCACCAATTACAAATCAAAAGGCAATTTCTACAAAAGCTCTTAAGCATCCACATCACTAACCTCTACAGCATTCTTGGCATCAGGGCAAACAGCTTCAAGAAAACAGGGCCCATTCCTTTCTGAGGTTTCTCTTCAACACCAAAGCTGTTCTTTCACTAGGTAAAGCAAAAGGGAAAAAGGTTAGAATATAAATGTGACAATAAAATCACAGTTTTGCCACTTTGAAATGGAAGAGAAGAGCAGTCACTCCTATGACAACTGAACTTTCACAAACCTAAGAAAACTTTTAAATAATTCCTGGAAAAGGAGTTGTAGCAAACAAGAAATCGACACACAGCATTAAGCTTAAACAAGCATTATCTTCCCAATTAAATGATACTCACTGAGAGCACAGGAATTACTACAAGAGTTACTATAAAGTGCAAGCCCAGTAATTAATGCACTGACAGCCTGTGATCAGCAAGTGCATCCCTCCGAGGAACTAAGTGATTTCTCATCATTACAGCACGGGAGTAAGAACTAAGCTGCATTGACCCTAACCCAGCTGAGCAACGGTGAAGCTACTTAATGTGCATAGCTTTCCCTGGCCTCTCCCCTAGTTTTTCTGCCTCTTTTTTCAGAGTTATAAATGCTTATCTTACATTTGCAAGTGGACACACACAAGCCAACAAGGGGCACTGAGTTCGAGCTCACTTCAGCATGACTACACAAATCCATCACGATGAGATTCTCCAGCTAACCCAAGGCAGGTGGCAGAGGCAGCAAAAACAGCACTATTCACTGTTGGACCTGGCAAACAACTAAGTACCTCAGTGAAATGCTGCACCTCGGTTAATTAGCCATGAGATGGCAGACCATTATTTTACCTCTCATTCCCAGTAAGACCCATTCAGCACTAGTGGTAGTTCAGGTGTTCCTACACTATGGTGCACTACACAGTACAGGCATACCTAAAGTCACTGGGTAAGCTTTATAATACAATTCACATTGTTTGTTGTTTTATTATTTTGTATATTAAAAGGAGCAGGGAAGATTTGGGGGGGGGGGGGGTGGAATCGACACAGGTCAAAAAAAAGCAGCATAGTATCAGGTACCTTAGAAAGGCTTTGTGAGAGAGATGGCACTAACATGACAAACTTGCTCAGAGAGATGTTGCAGCGCTTAATAATCATAAAACATTTTCTTACAACGTTGTTGCATGCACTAAACACTTAAGTAATGCACCGGCAAGTGCAAGAGTTCAGCATTAACAGCTAAAGCAAGAAGTTGTCTTCTAACTCCATCCTCCATGACCATAAAATCCTCTGCTACTCCTGGGACAGGGAAGTGAAGTCAATTAACAAAGTACGCCATTTGAGACTCTCGGGAGGTTTTAAACTATGTTTATTTTGTTGTAAGACTAAGGGCCCTTGCTTGTTAAGTGAAGCCTGCTTTTAGAAAGAACACTGATATTTTAATCTTGGAAATTGGTAAAGGCATCTGAGCAACAAACTAGAAAAATATACCAGCGCCCCCAGTACACCGGATGATGGGCTAGCGAGTTTGATTTCTAGAGGGATCCCTCCACACAGGCACTTCATGCGCTCACCCCACTAGCATTCTCAACAGCATCTTTGCTACTCCAACTCACCTACCTCTCCCACCCACAGGCCACACAGCATCCGCTTACAATTATTTTCTCAGGAGATTAGCTCCAGCGACCTACCTGCTGTGGTCACCCTAACTAAAATAAGCTAGATAAACTCGGACCAGCAGATATCCTAGAATCCAGCCTCATGTGTTGCTGCATCCATGCCCATGATGCATATCATACGCGGTATCTTAGATGCTGCTTTGCCAGTGCGAAAGTCCAGGTTCATACCAGGCCTGGGTGACATACCGCAGGCCCGTGCTGCCACGCAGGATCATCAAGCCCAGGGAACCACCCTACAGTATCCTCGCCTTATTCAACGCAACGTGCCCATGGAAAGCCTTCATCCTCCACTTCTACCCATCTTGTGTCCCCTCACTTCCATCTCATTGTCATGCAACTGTTCGTGGGGAAAAATAATGAGTCAGCAGCCAGTACCAAATACTCTGTGTGCACAGCACTTGAAACAGTAGAAACTGGACCGCAAAACTCAGAAATGCAAGCAGTAGGGTGAGCACTTTTATTTTTACCTCTATAGAAGCAAGTTAAATATTTAAACTAAGAAGATAAACAAATGTCCCTTTTGTGATAGGAACAGTTACTGGGACTAGCTTGGCAGTAAACCTCAACACAAATAGGGAATTGTAGTTTCTGCTACCTTCAACTGCATTTCACTCTATTAAGAATTTTATTATACCACCAACAACCTCTCAGGTTCAAAACGATAGATTTTTATTTTTAAATACAGACAATGGAAGTCTCAGGTAGGGGTTCCAAATCAGATCAGACCGCAATTAAGCCAAACTTAATTAACACTTACTATATTTACAAAGCTCAAATGACCAGTTACACTGCAAGTACTCAAAACCCACAAGCTTACTTGAGCAGAAATCAAAGGGTAGTATCAGCATCTTCTCCAGCCAAAATTGTAAAAAACACCCTGAGGAAGTGAAACCCTGAAGACAGCTTGCAACCTTCTTTCATATGCTTTCTTTACTTGGTCTAACAGAAACTAGGTACAGTAACAAGAACGAACATTGTGGGAGCACCAAGGAACCATGCCTCCAACCTGGTCTTTTGGGACCTGAACCACCTAGTTTATCTATATTCCCACAGTACACCTGGAATGCCTTGTCTCTAAGTCTTGAGTCCCCTACATTTACCCTACTTCCTTATTTTAAGTTTGTTAGGGTCATAATGGCTTGAGAAATACTTCATCAAAAGCATCTGCACAAAATGAGTTGTTTTGACTCGCAGTCTCAAAACCAATTAACACGAGGTGGGGCAGGAGGTGCTGTTTAAACATCGTTAACAAGAACTATGGTTCTTGTGCCAAAACCAAACCACTCCTACTCTACTTACATCAACCAATCTTTAGTATTGCCCAAGCTTAAATTCTCCCTGTGGTTATCAGCTGAGTTACCAAAAGTGGCTGCAAAACCAATAGCACACCCCTTTTATACTATAGCAATGAGAAAAAGGAAGTTTTCAACCTTGAATATCCCGGAAGACTGACATCCTCCAAAGAAATATAACTAAACTAAGTAACAAAAAAGCTTAGTCTTGAACCCAGTGGTCACAAACAGCAAAACTCTGGAAGCACCCAAGACAGTTCAAGCAACACCAGACTCCTGCATCCCCCAGCCCACTGAAGGCTCGGAAGCATCCCAAGCAGAAATGGCAGATAGCGTACGTCCTCCAACTACGCTACACTTGGACAAAACCCCTGCTGCAAGTTCTGAGAAAGGACAACCCTTTCTGGTCAGTGCCAAGGGGGTGGCATAGCTTGGTTACCTCCCACTTAATTGAGTCTCTGCTGTAAAAGAGAAATGCCTCTGGGAAGTATACTGGTATGTTAAACACTGAAAATAAACCCTTTCCTCTTCGTGGCTGAGGAAAGGATCTCTGTTTTCCAAACAATCAATACACAAAATTTACCTTTCCTAGAAGATTTCTTGGGCCATTCACCCTCTCTCCATCTCACCTAGGTTCCTGACCCTCCACAGGGACAGTGGACCTCCTGGTGGCACACAGGAACATAAGGGACTCCATGGCTGCACTGCCTACAGGCTTCCTTACCCATCTCTGTCCACTGAAAGGGTGCAGAAAGGGCAGACTGCAACTTTCCAGACATGCAGTGAGAAGACATGTGGCACCTTGCTCTCTGGCTAATGGCTTTCCCATCTGCAAATACCACACTATCCAGAGGCTGCTGAAACCCATAATGGAAGAGAAGCATAGCGAAGAACCAAAGTACCCATTTTGTATTAGGTGTCTTCTCATGACCATTCCAGAAGCATATCAAGTAGCAATTACCTCATGAAAAAGTAAAAGACAAGTAACAAACATAACAAAGAGTTGCCGCGCTTCCACTTGCTGTGCAAAACAAATACCTGCATGATTTCTCATCCACCAGAATACATCTGCACTGATGTACAAGTGTCATGTACAGTGTGTGATTCAGCAGATGCCAGCACAACTGAGAAGCCATGCTGCCGGCTCCCAGCATTGAGTCACTTCATTTTCATGACCCACCACTGAACTCTGGCAGCAGCCACATCTATTATTTTCCAGAAATCAAGCTTCATTCAGAAAACAAGTTTCAGTCACCAAAAACACCCCCACCCATGGCTTACATAAAGCTCCCTGCTGCACTGAAGGGCCTCCTTTGGTTCAGAGTTAGAACATGTCATTTGCAACTATTTTTTCAAAACATAGTATTAGGGTAGCCAGCTTGAGCATGACCAATAAAAAACTAAGTGACACTTCACAGCTGTTACCATCAAGTTTAACAGACGTTCTCTTTTTCAGACAAGTCCCAATCTACAGGCATTTCTGGAAGAGTTTATTTATGTAGTTTGTATAATTACATAAGATTATAAAAAATATTTTTCCATCAGATAAATAAAAGCTTTTGTTTTTAACTGCATAATACACTGGGTCAATATATATATTATAATAAATGCACTTTTTTATTATAAACATTTTTTGTTAAGATAAACAATATAGTCAACTGAAATTTGACTACTGCTTATCCAAACATTCTTCTTCAGAATTGATGCTGATAAGTTTAAATCAATTTCTAATACTATGTATGTATGATCTGAATAATTTCTCTTAGCTGCCATTACTTCTTTGACCTTGTCATTTAAGTAATTTGCTTGCTCCAAAATAAAACGTTTGTGCTCCTGCATCCCACCAGGTATTCCACCAGGGGTTTTAGTTAGGTGTCTATTTTTATTTTGACTGAGTATCTCAGTATTTCTAGGCACTGTTTCTACAGTTTAACAAATCAAATAGAATTTGATTGCTACCCTCACCAGCCATCCCACAAAAAGTGCTGAATAACAAATCTCAGCAATGACAAACCAATTGGTTCCTGTATAGCAGCAAATTGATGAAGTAACACCATAAAAATCTGCTTTTTTGTACATCTCATTTCTGAAAAAGAAATACAAATGCTATGCAGACTTCCAACCCAACTGCATTCCCCTCATTTAAGATATTTTGCAAGTATTCCCTTGTAGATAAACTATGTTTATCAAGTTTACACATACCATACTGGTGCCACAAAATATTAAAAAAATGAAAGCCCTAAAACAGCATCAGGTTTCTTCTGTGCTACACACCACAGGTATTCAACAGAAAACTATTCAGACCTAACCAGCCATTTTCCTACCTGTTTCCATGTCTTGCAAAGTTACAAAACTCACTTACATGTTATATCAGAGAGAAGTCAAGGAAGACATTACATACAAAGAAAACGCACATTAGTAGGAGCTGAACAAGGCATTGATGTTGAAGCCCAAAACAGTTGTTGCTAGGAATTACAGTAATTGAGTGCTAGTACTTATTCCATGTTTGACAGAGATAAAATCCTGCTTCTAACTGAAAGAAATCAAAGGGATTATAAACATTACGTGACCCAAGTCCAATTCCTGCCTTTTCTAAGTAGAGATGTGTGCTTAGCACACATTCTCTAGATCACTAGTGCTCTGTAGTGCACTGCCAGATGCACTACAAGGGACATGAAGACAAAGCCCATCTTTAGCCAGTTGAGGCAAGAGATCAGGACCATATACCAGCAAGAACTGGTATCTGAATTCACACTATTTCTGCTGTACATAGAATGTGAGAAAAGAAATACAAATTTAGGCAATACCTAAAGGAGGGGAAAAAAGGGGGGATGAAGAAAGAGAGGTGTGGGGAAAGGGGGAGGGGGTAAAAAGGAAGATATCCCACTCTGAGACAACGTGCCATGTCCCATGCCAACCCTCAAAACACAGACACCTTCACACTCAACAGGAAAGGGGAAGACCCTCACAAAAGGGTTTAAATGGCAGATCATTACAGCTACCCTACTAGATACTAGATACTTAGTAGAGCTATAAGCAATGAAACTACAGAACCCTTGACAGATGATATCTCGAGCACCATGTGCTCCAATGCCTTTCAGACAATAGTCCCTTCTTGCTTTGAAAGATTCTAGTCTTTAATGGGTTGCATTTCAGCCAGGTTCTTCTCAACATAGCAAAGCGCTGAGAAGATATATATGCAAAGTGCCAACCAGGTACAATAAAAGGAGACATTGCCCTAGAAAAACTGCTCGAGCTGCGGCTGCATTCACATCTCCTCCAGAAGCATCCTATACACAGAGAGGCAGAACACCAGAAAAGAACTTCAACAATTTGGCACTGGGTAGAATTTAAAAGCAAGGAAAGTTGAACACCAACAACTCAAGCTTTTTTTAAAGCAAGACAATGAAAGTCAAGGAAATAAATCGTCTCATTTACTGCAGGCAAACTGTTGGAGAGCCCAAGTCTTGCTTCAGTGTTGCTGCAGTCATTTGGAAGAGTCAGGAAGACTCAACGCAACCCCTGATTTCTACGCCACTGAAAAGAAGTGCTCCATAAACTGTGCATTTATGTTAAGTCAAGGCCAAAATTAGACTGAAAAAGGAACAAGAAAATTATCCTACATGCCTGATGTTACTTCACTCTTTAATTACTTCCTAATTAAATTTGCATGTGTCATGGTTTAACCCCAGCTGGCAACTAAGCACCACGCAGCCTCTCACTCACTTCCCCCTCCACCCAGTGGAATGGGGGAGAAAATTGAAAAAAGTAAAACTCGTGGGTTGAGATAAAGACAGTTTAATAGGACAGAAAGAAAGAAAATAATGCTGCTGATGATAACAATAATGGTGATAATAATAAAGAACAATAACAATAATAATAATAAAAGAATTAGAATATACAAAGCAAGTGATGCACAATGCAATTGCTCACCACTTGCTGACTGATGCCCAGTTAGTTCCTGAGCAGCGATCCACCCCCCTCCTCGGCCAACTCCCCCCAGTTTATATACTGGACATGACATCACATGGTACGGATTATCCCTTTGGCCGGTTTGGATCAGGTGTCCTGGCTGTGTCCCTTCCCAGCTTCTTGTGCCCCTCCAGCCTTCTTGCTGGCTGGGCATGAGAAGCTGAAAAGTCCTTAACTTTAGACTAAACATTACTTAGCAACAACTGAAAACATCAGTGTGTTATCAACATTCTTCTCATACTGAACCAAAAACATAGCACTATACCAGCTACTAGAAAGAAAATTAACTCTATCCCAGCCAAAACCAGGACAACATAATAGTAGATGTTATCAAAGCATAAGCTGATGCTCCAAATGGAACTAAATGTTAATTCCCCCTCCAAATGAACCATCAAAATCATGTACATTTAAATAGGTTAGTAAAATTTATTTCAAGTTGTCTTCAGAATATTCTTATCTACTGTACTCAATCCTCAATTTACAAAAGTCTTTGCCAAGGATGCATTAATCCACAATCGCCCATAAACAGTGTTCTGCTCTTCACTGCAAAGAAATGCACTTCTTGTAGAAATAAATCACTGTCAGCATTAATCTCAAGATGTTCTCTACATAGATATGCTGAACTGACTTGCAGGTTACCTGTGACATAAAATTTTATTAATTGCTTGATAAGAAGCATTATCTTTTTACATAGAGATTTTCCAAGTAAGTAATTGGGTCTTAATGTCACAGCACTATGATTCCTATCATAGAAATACTGGATGTTGTTTACATGTAAGTACAGAATGATATAGGCTGGAAGGCGTTTATGAAGGTCACGTGGCCTACCCTTTGCTCAGCACAGGGTCAGCTTAGATCAGGTTGCTCAGAGGTGTGGGTGAGTTCTGAGCATCTCCAAGGGTGGAAATCTCATTAACTCTTTGAGAAACCAATACCAACACCAGTGCTTGACTACCTTCATGGTGTAAGTTTCTATCCTAGTTGTAATTTATCTTGTTGCTGCTTACATCCAGTGCCTCTCATCTCTGTGCATCTCCAAGAGGATAAGGATAGTCAAGCTTTCTACAGTGGTCATCTCTTCTAAAATAAAGATTTGTCACCATGTACATACTTTGTAAGTTGATCAAATATCAAAAGACAGGGCCCTTAATCAGATCAGTCAAATACACATTCAAATAGTGAGTCCGTATTGTTTATACAAGCTATTATTTTATTTATGAAAGAATAAAATAAACCTTCATGAACACAGATATTTTCCTTCATCAAATCAGAAACAAAAACTAGAACAATAGAGAGGAGTTCTCTGTTTATTTCAGGAAGATAGTCCTTTAGCTCTCCACAGGAATGAATAAAACCCTCTAGATACAGAGACAAACCCTGATTATCTAAATCACTGGTATCTAAAATTCTGAAATCCAAAGGTCAGATACCTCCCTGGAGGACAGATGCTCTGGCACTCCTGGTGAACAGATCAGCTGCCTTGATAATATTTGGAGGTTTACAACAAAATTTAAGCACTATGTTCAATTGCCTCGGTGGTGGGGGATGGTTATTTTTTCTTTTACAAAGAGAAGTGCGCAAGTTGTTCCTAATAATACACTCAAAAGTAAATAAAGATTTTTTTCCCTCTCAATTAGTGTCTACATGCTAGCTTGCTCAATATAGCTACACCCACTGATGTTATATTGCATAATGTAATCAATATATCACTATGCTATCCCTGTCATTAATTCCAAGCTCATATTCATTTTTATTTAATTAATCACAAAGTTACAATTTCCTAACAAGGACTGAAGGCTGACCTATATTAAAAGGTGCCACAGGCTACTGGAAAACCAAAGACAAAGCCAGTCTTTTCACAGCACTGCATGGTGGGAGGACAAGAGACAACAGGCATAAATTGATACAAGAGATATTCAGACCGAATATAAAAAGAAGCTTTTTTCTCCCCACTGAGGACACAGAGGGACTGGAATGGGGCCCAGAGAAGCTGTGTTGCCTCCAGCCTTGGAGGTTTTCAAGACACATAGAATCATAGAATCATTTAGGTTGGAAAAGACCTTCAAGATCATCGAGTCCAACCATTAACCATGCCCACTAAACCATGTTCCTAAAGTACCCCGTCCACTCGCTTTTTGAATATCTCCAGGGATGGTGACTCAACCACTTCCCTGGGCAGCCTGATCCAATGTTTGACAACCCTCTCAGTAAAAAAATTTTTCCTAACATCTAACCTAAATCTCCCTTGCCTCAACTTGAGGCCATTTCCTCATCCTATCACCAGCCACCTGACAGAAGAGACCAGCACCCACCTCACTACAACCCCCCTTCAGGTAGTTGTAGAGAGCGATAAGGTCTCCCTTCAGCCTCCTTTTCTCCAGACTAAACAGCCCCAGCTCCCTCAGCCACTCCTCATAAGACTTGTGCTCCAGGCCCCTCACCAGCTTGGTTGCCCTTCTCTGAACATGCTCCAGCACCTCAGTGTCTTTCCTGAACACAGCACTCAAGGTGCAGCCTCACCAGTGATGAGTACAGGGGAACAACCACCTCCCTGCTCCTGCTGGCCACACTATTTCTGATACAGGCCAGGATGCTGTTGGCCTTCTTGGCCACCTGGGCACACTGCTGGCTCATACTCAGCCGGCTGTCAGCCAGCACCCCCAGGTCCTTTTCTGCCGGGCAGCTTTCCAGCCACTCTTCCCCAAGCCTGTAGCGCTGCATGGGGTTGCCGTGACCCAAGGGCAGGACCCAGCACTTGGCCTGGTTGAACCTCATACAATTGGCCTCAGCCCATCGATCCAGCCTGTCCAGATCCCTCTGTAGAGCCTTCCTACCCTCGAGCAGATCAACACTCCTGCCCAACTTGGTGTCATCTGCAAACTTGCTGAGGGTGCACTCAATCCCTTCATCCAGATCATTGATAAAGATATTAAACAGAATGGGGCCCAACACCGAGCCCTGGGGAACACCACTTGTGACCCGCCGCCAACTGGATTTCACCCCATTCACCACAACCCTCTGGGCTCGTCCATCCAGCCAGTTTTTCACCCAGTGAAGAGTGCACCCATCCAGGCCACGAGACACCAGTTTCTCAAGGAGTATGCCATGAGAGACAGCGTCAAAGGCCTTGCTGAAGTCAAGGTAGATAACATCCACAGCCTTTCCCTCATCCACCAGGCGGGTCACCTGGTCACAGAAGGAGATCAGGTTGGTCAAGCAGGACCTGCCTTTCATAAACCTGTGCTGACTGGGCCTAATCCCCTTCTTATCCTGGGCTTACCACATGAGTGCTCTCAAGACAAACTGTTCCATAATCTTCCCTGGTACTGAGGTCAGGCTGACAGGCCTGTAGTTCCCTGGATCCTCCCTCCCACCCTTCTTGTAAATGGGCGTCACGTTGGCAAGCCTCTAGTCCTCTGGGACCTCCCCTGTTGACCAGGATCGCTGACAGATGATGGAGAATGGCTTGGCAAGGACCTCTGCCAGTTCCCTCAGTACTGTCAGATGGATCCCATTGGGTCCCATAGATTTGTGAGTGTCCAGATGGCGTAGTAGGTCACTAACCATTTCCTCCTGGATTAAGGGGGTATGTTCTGCTCTTCATCCTTACCTTCCAGCTCAAGGGGTGGAGTACCCTGAGGATAACTGGACTCACTATTAAAGACTGAGGCAAAGAAGGCATTAAGTACCTCAGCCTTTTCCTCATCTCTGGTGGCAATATTCCCTTCTGTATCCATTAAAGGATGGATATTCTCCTTGGGATTCTTTTTACTGTTAACATATTTGTAAAAACATTTTTTGTTGTCCCTTATGATAGTGGACAGATTTATTTCTAGCTGAGCTTTTGCCTTTCTAACTTTCTCTCTGTATGATCTAACAAGATCCCTGTACTCCTCCCAAGTTGCCCGCCCTTTCCTCCAGAGATGATAAACTCTCCTTTTTTTCTTGAGTCCTAGCAAAAGCTCCCCATTCAGCCAGGCTGGTCGTTTTCCTCAGCAGTTCGACTTGTGGCACGTGGGAATAGCCTGGTCCTGAGCCATTAAGATTTCCTTCTTAAAGAATGTCCATCCCTCCTGGACCCCTTCGCCCTTCAGGACTGTCTCCCAAGGGACTCTCTCAACCAGTGCCTTGAAGAGGCCAAAGTTTGCCCTCCAGAAGTCCGTAGTGGTGGTTTTGCTGACCACCTTCCTTACCTCACCAAGACTTGAAAATTCTATCATTTCATGGTCGCTAAGCCCAAGATGGCCTCTGACCATCAGACCTCCCACCAGTCCTTCCCTGTTTGTAAACAACAGATCTAGCAAGGCTCCTCCCCTGGTTGGCTCACCCACCAGCTGTGTCAAGAAGTTATCTTCCACATGCTCCAGGAACCTCCTAGATTGTTTACTCACTGCTATGTTGTATTTCCAGCAGATGTCTGGAAAGTTAAAGTCCCCCACAAGGACAAGGGCACATGATTCTGAGACTACTGCCAGCTGCTTGTAGAACGATTCATCCGTCTCTTCAACCTGGTCAGGCAGTCTATAACAGACTCCCAGCACAATATCAGCCTTACTGGCTTTCCCTCTCATCCTCACCCATAAGCACTCCACCTTGTCATCAGAATCATGTAGCTGTGTACAGTCAAAACATTCCCTAACATAGAGAGCCACCTCACCACCTCTTCTACCTTGCCTATCCCTGCTGACACGACAGGATCAAGCCCAGTGCAACTTGGTCCCATCTCACAGGGGTCTGGCTGTGAGCAGGAGGTTGGACTACAGGCCTGCCAAGGTTTCTTCCAACCTGAGAGATCTTCAGAGTTTCTTCTCCCCACTGTAACGTATATAGTGAGTCTTAATCCCAGCGTCCCTTTCTAACATTTAAGGTGCAAAGTCAGTTGACTTACTGCTCTGCTTTCCCAAATCTCTCAGTTGTATGGATTCTTTTAATTCTGATAACAGCCTTCAGCTTCCTGCCTATTCTGCCACTTTACAACAGGGAAGGTAACCTTTTTACCAGTGGACATAATTTTCTCTCCGGGCATCTGCTTGGGGGCCAGAATAACAGTCATTAAGTCTGCAGTAAATGAAAAGCAGGAGGAAAAGAACAGAGAGCAGACATACTATAGGACATGTTGGGTAGAGGACAGGCCATCCCAAGCATACAGACCTCCTGACTAGCCAAATCTTTTGTATTTGACTCGCATCCAGCCCTAGAAGATCCAAGCAGGTTTCTCAAGAGCCATTCCAGCTGCCATGTCCTGCAGGACATAAGTCCTGTGACAAGTTTTTCTCCAGCATCCCCAGCGTGGGGGCAACATTTTGACCTGTGCTAACAACCCTTCCTTAACAAGGTTCACAGAGAATCATGGCATGACAACATTTCAGTGGTCCTACCTGGAGTCAAGTCAAGTCCAGGGTACTGCTCAAAAGCAGCTGCCCTGGTGTCCTGGTTTCAGCTGGGATAGAGTTAATTGTCTTCCTAGTGGCTGGTACAGTGCTGTGTTTCTGAGTTAGGTATGAGAAGAATGTTGATAACACACTGATGTTTTCAGTTGTTGCTAAGTAGTGTTTAGACTAAGTCAAGGCTTTTTCAGCTTCTCATGCCCAGCCAACAAGAAGGCTGGAGGGGCACAAGATGTTGGCAAAGGGCACAGCCAGGGCACCTGACCCAAACTGGCCAACAGGGTATTCCATACCATGGGACATCACATCTAGTATATAAACTGGGGGGAGGGGGTGAGGGGATCGCCACTTAGGAACTAACTGGACATTGATCGGCAGGTGGTGAGCAATTGCATTGTGCATCATTTGTATATTCCAATCCTTTTATTATTACTATTGTCATTTTATTAGTATCATCATTGTTAGTTTCTTCTTTTCTGTTCTATTAAACTGTTCTTAGCTCACAAGTTTTACTTCTTTTCCCAATTTTCTCCCCCATCCCACTGGGGGGGAGGGGGGGGGGGGGAAGTGAGTGAGTGGCTGTGTGGTGCTTAGTTGCTGGCTGGGGTTAAACCATGACACCTGGTGAGCTACCTTTGACCTATTTGCGTGGTGATGTCCTTACGAAAACGTTACCTGAAGTACAAGAGCTGACCTTGCATCAAGTTAGCTCTTACATCTGTGAATCTGTGGGTTTTGTCCATCTGTGACATGGAGAAATTGCCCCACAAATAATGGAGAGGTAGCTGTGCTTCCTAGAAGCACCTCTAGCCTACACGCATCTCCTCAAGAGTGTCCTCACCCAAAAGCCTGGAACAAGGCTTCACAACGTGCGCAGCACCAAGCCACTTGCTCAGTGCGTGTTGAGTGAAAGGAAAATCAGGGCAGCAGGCAAAGAGGAAGCAGCCAGACAGGTAACTGGCCAGCCAGGCTGCACACATTTCCCACCAGTTCTTCTGCCCTGGGCTAAGCACACTGGTTTTAGGCTGCATGCTGCACAGCTGGTGCCCAGGTATTCCCAGGGATCAGAAGAAACAAATTTGCAGAGGTTTTATTTCTGGCTTTCCAGCTAGCTATTTCTGTTCTACAAGAACTCTTTTCTGGTCAGAGACCTTGGACTCGAAGCCTTGAAGCACATGTATTCCAAGAAATTGTTCCCTCTCTGCTAAATTAAATGTTTCTGTTCTCAGATGGTCTCTGGGTCACATTTATTTTTGCTAGAGAATTTTGCCAGCTCACACAGTTAAGGCAATATGCAGCCTGACCACCAGAAGTACATATCAGTATATATTTAAACGTTTATTAATATCCTAAAGATTCTGTTCAACATTGCAACCGAACAAGGTGAAGGTGATGATATACATAAATTCTAATAATAAAGGTTTACTTATTTATTCTATCACATGCTACAGCAGGAATCTTCAGCTCCCAGAGTCTGTTTCCAAAGCACACGTACAGCTATAAAACATTCCTGTAGCTGTTGTGGTGCTAGCCATCTCATTGCAGTTTGCCAACTTTCACCTCTCAGAAGAGTGCTGCAGAATTCCAATTCTCATCTTGCAAAAGTGTCTTTTTACTCAGGTCCTTGAACTCCCATCTGTAACCAGTCATTTGTACTGAGTTTGCAAGGCTACCATATACTAAGACAGCCTTCTCCAAGTCCAAGTCATTTCTAACCTAACTGAGGTAACAAGCCACGTTAGAAAAGGAACATTAAGACAACAATTTCCATAAGTGTCTATTTTACTGCACAGTTTACCAGTTTCTGATGATAAAGGAGATGACTCCTTATTCCAATAGCTACCTGGAAACAAAGAAATCCACTGAACTACTACCACCATCCTGATAGGAGAGAGACCTTCTGAATATTGTCCAGGATTATTTACCATGTTCCTGGGAGACCTTGTTCTGTAGACTGCCTGCAAAGTCTTTGCAGCTTTGGGTTCTGCCTTTTTGGCAGCTGCCAGGGATCTCAATTTGAATCAAACTCTTCCTGTCTTGACTGGCTTAATATGAGTGTTAGAAATAAAATTTTTAAAAATCCCAACAAACACCAACAGACTAAAACAATACTGAATATCCCAGTAACTGTTTCAGCCTGCAGTGTGAAATCAAAGAGTGTCCAACGTAAAAAGTCATCTTTTAATTTAGTGACCCCCAAGTTGAAGAGAAGATTAGCTCCCACAGCCATTTGTGGGGGTCAGACCTCCCCATGCAGCTCATCACTGGCACTTAATATACTAAGCTAATTGATTTTTCCTTTTTCTTGAACCAAAGAGAAACTAAGGTACTGCAGATCAAGTCCTAAAAAGAAATAAAAGAAGTGTCTAAATGGAGTCACTGTTAAAGTAATCTGCAAAAATTATGAGCAGGTACTTCTTTCTCCTATTCCAGGAATTAGCACTCAGCACTTGAAACACACTAGTCTCTCAAAAGGGCTTGACTTTACAACTGGGAGAGCTCAACAGAACACTCAGTTCACGGGCTTTAATTTGTTCAGGCATCATAGCTAAATTTTCATTGTGTGCGTATTTAAAATATTTCCACACAATGGATCTCATGCTGTTAAATTCACATTCAAAATTCAAACCAACGTTCCTCTAGTGTCTCCCCAGACAATCCCTTCATTTGTCAGTTCATTCATTGCTTTTTCCTTTCCTTTAGTCTGAGACGTTAGATCCAAGAGAGGGATCACAGGCCAAAGATATCTCATAATTCACACTCCTGATGATTATTAATCAGATTCAGACCACTAATTAATACCCATTTTAATCCTCCAATTAACAGTGTAACTTGATGTATTGCCTGGCAATCCTAAGAAGTTGAAAGCGGAAGAATGCAGATAACAGATTTAGTTTTCAATGTTTTCTTTCTGTCCAAGCATGTATTCCACACAAAGAGAACTTGTCGTGCCAAGACCTCAGACACGAAGTCTTTACACAAAAAAACACAAATGAATTAAAGCCTTCCCTTCAAAGCACAAGATCTGTAAAAAGACTCAGTAGGAAGAAAGTTTCAAATCCAGATCATTTCAAATGGGTAAGTTTTAACAGACACAGCAAAAAAAAATATTAAAAGACACTGAATGACTTAAGTCAAGGAAATGTCACTTGCCAACATGAAATTGCAATGTCTCTTCAGTCATCCAGTAATCTCACTACTTGAGTGGTCTGTATGATCAACCATGAGAAATATCTTGAGAGAAAAGTATCAATAGATCATAATGTTAACTCATTTTCCACAGTTATCCAGTTCTCCCTGTTACCATGGGCACAGAATCATATATTTATTAGTAAATATTTCTAACAGATTTGTAGTTATTGAGTTTGCATATGCATGAATTTTAAGTTTCTGTCTGGACTTGTGGTTTGGATGGTGTTTTTTTTTGGGGGGGGGGGTGGTTTGGTTTTTTTGCTGATGGAGGGAGAGGGGACAACATTTAGGTAGAGGAATATAGCAACTACTTGATGATACAGTTTAATTCTTCCTTCCCCTTAACACACTCTTACTCAACTTGCTCCAAATATGATTTGAAGAATTTCTTCTTCCTCTGCCTGTAAGCCACAAACAATATAATTCTTTTACAATTTCTTCCTCTACTATCCATCTGGAGTATTTACCAAATGAAAAAATCCTACTACTCTTATACTAAATGCAAACTTAGTTGGTCACAATTATTTTTCCTATTGTGAAGTTAAAAGTACTCAAAAATTCTGCACTAGAAATATCAGAGTAAATCAGAAAAAACATGATTCTGGCTAAAATTATTTGTGCCATAACCAAAGTGTACAAAAAATATGTCCATAATGAAAAAAACTAACAAAACCAACCCAATATCATAAAATTTCATTACCATTCTAATACATAAGAAACAAGCAAACATGAAGTAAAAAGAAAGCTAAAAACTGGTGAGGTATAAAAGCTGTATGCTAACACTATTTAAAAACTGTTGTTTATTTCTGTTCAGATTTATTTTTCAGGAAAAAAAAAGTGTCCTTACCTTACAGTTAGTTTGAAAAATATCATTAAAGACACCAGCTAATCAATTTGATGACTGTAGGTTCCTACCAATTCTGTAAGGAAATGTCACGTCTGGCTTGCTGCCCACATCATTAAATAATCATAACAAACAAAAGTTTGTATGGTTGTTATTTTGAAGGAATCGGGCTTTTCACAACACAGTCAGAAGCATTTAGGTTCGCTACGATGAAACAAGGAGAACTGCTGAACACTGCAAGATACCAGAATAATCGCTTAACCAAGATACTAGATCTGTATGCTTTTCAACTTCCAAACACCACAGATTTTCATATGGCAACCCAGGTCTGTCAGGAGATCTCAAGCTGGAATTAAGTTCCTTTAAAGAGACCAATTTCAGCAATAATATTTTGCCACCTTTGCAATGAAACATCACCACCTTGGTTCCCTTCCTGATCAAGACCTGAAGTGTAAACAGCCTTTAAATAGTGTGATCAAGTACCACTCTTGATTAAAATTCTTCTCAGGTCTCCCCTGACTGGGTAACACAAATTCTCTTTTAAGAGTATTAACATTTCATGGATATGTCCTTCGTAGTTAGTTACGTAGAAAATCCAAACAGCACTTAATGAAAGCCATTACAGACTAATCAAGAAATTCTTCAAGAATATTACTAAACTTGAGCTGCTGTTCATTTCCAGTGTGTTCCTAACACCACTGTAAATTGGTGCCAACCCTTACCTGCAACTTGATAGAAGTACATGTAGAATTATCATCTTCCATTACCTTCAACAGAAGATGAACTCTCCAACAACCAAACTCAACAGTGCAGTAAGGCTCAAAAAGAAAAGGGAGATTTAGGCAACTGCAACTTGGAAGAGAAACCACCAGATTTAAAAAGGGGGGAAAAAAATAAAAAAAAAATTGTCCAAAGCAGCAAAGAAACATCTTCCTCCTAAATTATTGAATTTCTAAGACATCGAGCTCAAGTGCTGACTATTTTGGAAATCAGTAGTAAGAAAAAAAAAACTTTTAAAGTTCCTAATCCATACCAGACCATACACACCACTACAACCAGAGAGTCACATGCTAAGTTATTCATGTATTCATTGAAACTGCTAAAAAGTGGTTAAAACCTTCTTGAGGATTGCAGCACTTAATGCTAGATGAATCAATTGCAAGAACCACATGTACAAAGCAGAGACATGGAGGCAAACAATAAACAATCCAGGAGCACACTGATGCAAATAATCACCTTTTTTCCTGCAGCAGACAGAACAGACATATATTCCTTACAAATCACTCCACTGTAATTTTTTTAAAGAATCGCTATTATTTTGGAATTCAAATAAATTCATGGGCAAATTCCTGAACTAACAGGTTTGTATTTCAAAAAGCATCTGACATACTTCTCAAGTCCAGGTTAAACTGTGTGTATTAACTTCCATTTCACTGTCATTCAAGTGTTTGTTTTGGTACCTGGCAATACTGCATACACAAATCTGACACAAAGTTGCTTTATGCAGGGTCATAACCTGATGTTTTCCAAAGTGTTTTGAGGCAGGCCTTCTATGACCTTTACAAGTTAGCTAGTAAGTTACAGACTGATTTCCAAATTCCTTCCATTACTTTATTTTATTAAAAAAAAAAAAAAAAAGAAAAAAACAACCCCCACCCCCCCCAAAACCCACAGACATTTCATGGCCAGAGATGACAATTCCCAAAAGTCACAGAAAGGCAGCTTGGAGAAGTTCTGAGGTCACTGAGAACTCTGGGATTAGGACCACAGAACACCTCAGCCAAGAATGTCTGAAGAGTGACTTCAAAATTCTCAATTAAGTTATGGGCCTTATACAAGCATTACTTTTGGGAACTCCACATTAGACTAGGGCATCCCCACCACCATGGTGACAAACAGCTAGCCATGATATCTAGCTATTTTCTTGGTTTGGAGATATTTTTCCAGAAAAATCTTTGCTATCCTTCCCTCCTCATCATTACTTTCTGGGGTTTCCCAGTATCAGGAGCTCTGATAAAGTACAAGCACATTTGTAGTGCCAGAACTGTGAGGCTGAGATATGAACTCTAGCAGAGTCTTCACCAACAACAGAAATAATCTAATACTCAGCGACAAAAGTGGCTATCAAAAATGGATTGAACATGCATAGCTGGGTGAGGCTATACTTGAGAAACACAGTATCTTCTAAGCCAGAACTCAATGCTCCTGCCATGAGAAACTGGAGGGGTAGAGGTACAAGTAGACAGGACTGAAGTATACACGTTACACATGCAAAATAGAATGTCTTCTGTATGCCTAGTCTATCTAAAGCAGATTGAGGCATATTGTCACTGAAGGAAAAGAAATTCCAACAAAAATAGCTCAGACCAAAAGGACCACAATTTCTTAACAAATGACAACACTTTCACAAATCCTAAGACAACCTGACATCTCCCCAAATACCTGATCCACAGTACAAACACCATGAACAAGAAAATGCATCCTTTGCATTCCCTATAACTTGTTTAACATAAGACTTACAAACTAAATAAGGACCTTAAACCCTTATCCCCAATTTATTTCCTGATACAGGACACTAAGCACTAGAGCCTATTTATGACTGATATAGATTACATTTGACATGGAAACGCAAGCAGTGTAGCAAATAGTGTGGTATCACAGATCAACTATTATTTCTCCTTTACTGGGACTTGTATATGGTATACTCAGTTCATCTGTAAGCAGAGAACAGCATTGCAGTCTAAAAGTCTACCATTTCTTGTCCTATCACCCAGCACTGTACAGGCAGGTTTCTGAATGTTTATCACGGATCAAAACAACCTGCCTACAGTTACTTAAGCTCATGGGAAGCCACGTAACCTGAAATGGAAACAGCATGACATAAAATTGTGAACTGAAAATGAAGTGTGAATAGGGTAAGATGTATAACATTTTTACAGTATATCAACCACCTTTATTACACTGCAGTGAGATCACTTGGCTGTAAAAGCATGAGATTTACAACTACCTCATTTTATACACAGGAGTACATGTTATATGGTGATCCCTGGGGGCCATAGAGGGAGAATTAAAATTTCTCTCAAGCCCACCCTTTGAAGAAAGAAAGGAAAAAAAAAACCACTGCCACAAAAAACCAGCTTTTTACATGCTTCTAATCACAAGAACATGAACTCATAACTTTTGACCTTAGCTGCAACAAAGGCCATTTGCAATAACATTTCATTTAGATCCAAGCAAATGCCTTTTCTTGTATACCCATAAAGTATCAAGAAATGCTTCTTCTCATGAAAAAAATCATTTCTCTATACATTACATACTTCGCATGATATACAAGGGCAGTTTGATTTTGCAGCATACTGAATTGAATAATAAACCCAAATGAGCCACTGTCTCACTGGCATTGGAGAATGAAGGAAACAGCAACACAGGAAAGAAAATAACTTGTTCACTAACTAAGCAGGGGTTGCAGGAGGGAAAAAAAAGAAAAGGAAAAAAAAGCAGCAACCAGAACACAAGCAGCTGGTGCTCAGGGACTAGCAAAGACTTCAGCTCCACAATAACAGGATCAGTTGCATAATCACTGCTGCCTGAGAAGTTACACAACATCCACCCCTCTCCTCATTAGGAAAACAAATAAGCAACAAAAAAAGTCCTTTTAGCACACAGCAGCTAATAAATGAAAGACCACATGTTAAATCCGACTAAAGAGAAGGCCCTCTGTAGTTTCAAACATTACTTTTTAGCTTACTGGAACATGAAACATTAAATTCTATGTTAACCCTTACTAAAAACATCTTATTTCCCCTAAAAGCAACATGTCCTAATGGCAGTGCCAAGCCACAAGAATTTACCACCTGGCTTTTCCAGCCCGGCTCTCGGAAGACATGTTTGCATTGGAGAAAGCTGTCTCTAAGGCTAAGTTGCATGAAACATGACCTCTCCTGTTGCTGCAGAACTTTGTGAATTCTGTGGCTATCACAACATTTGAACCGGAATCATAAACTACCGAAAAATCCCAAACACTAACACAGTTCTAATTCTACAGTTGGATATTTTGCAGATACTTACAGCAGAACTGGCAAAATATTTGTAAGAGAAAAGAAGACAAATCAACCTACGAGGAACCACACATCACTGAAGATCGAGCAGGAAAGAGGTTTTCCTGAGTGGTTATGTATTGTGCAGACCTGTACGCTGTGGCATTGCACAAAGAGTGAAAGTGAGGTTTGACTCAAGCGTGAAAGACCGCGAAGATACTGCATGCTGATTAAGAGGCAGCTGAATTTTAGCTTGCCAGTACAGAATCCATAAAGATAATTCTAGCCTAATTATAGCCCTCTCGTTAAGAACTTGGAGCAAAAGAACAAAAGTTTTATCTCCTCATCTAAAATTTGCATTTCTCTGTGATTATCTCTTTTCTGCTCTAAGTCTTGGCCATTTGGTTCTTCTTACCTCTGGGTCAGAAGGTTTATATCTTCCCACCACAAATTGGGCTCACAGCCCAATGCTGCTGCATTGCAGAGTCAGCAAAGACATGATGCAGCAATATTGCTGAATTGCTTTTGATGTGGAAGTACATGTCATTACTGCCAAACCCTGAAAGCCATCCAGATAAAACTCAAGAGGACCCATGGCACTT
Organism: Buteo buteo; assembly: GCF_964188355.1. Classification (NCBI taxonomy): domain Eukaryota; kingdom Metazoa; phylum Chordata; class Aves; order Accipitriformes; family Accipitridae; genus Buteo; species Buteo buteo. The sequence goes on along the minus strand of NC_134171.1, from coordinate 67,539,280 downwards.
CAGAAAATATAAAAAAACCATGACAATGATGCTAAGATGGCCGTCTTGGCCATTCTATGCCCTGTTGTTATTTTCTAGCTAGTGTCCAGAATATTGCAAAATTCACTGATTGTGTAAAGACAGAACCAACGTTCACTCTTCTGCTCATCCCTACAACTCCAAGCATTACCCACTGTGCTCAGCACAGACCACTTCCAGCAACAATTGCAGGAATCAGCAGCTCCCCTTGAAGAGAAGCAGAAATACCAGGATCTGTATTGCAGTGGAAGCACAGATCAATTTAAGAAGAAAGGGAGACATCTAACATATACTCCCCATAAGCCACCACTCCAGCCTGTCAGCTTCTGGGTAAGTAGACAGACAAGAACAGAACCATCTCTAGTCAAGGGAAAGAGAGAAGCTGCTAACCTGAAAGCCTACACAAATGAATATGCTGGACACAACACACATTGATTCTGTGTATCCAAGATATTCAAAGACCAGCAATTACAGAAAGGCCCACTCTTCTCTGCTTAACTCACCAGCCCTGAACTTCCCTCAAGAAAATGATACAGATGCTATTGTGCACACTAGCCTCTTGCTGTCACTACACCTGCAGCAGTTTGTCTTGCCCAGTTGCAATTTCTGACCACTGGCCAGGTCACAGCAGCATTTCACTAGCAACCACCATAACAGGAGAGCAGCACATTTCTAACTCCACTTCCCTCCCCTCCCCCCCCATATTAGGGATTGCTGCAGATGGCAATAATACAATCCTTAAAGCCCCGTATTGTGAATATGCTACAAAGCTGCATAGCTTTATCTGTAATGTCCAAGCTCTGAATTAAATAAGCCACTTACCTTTCCAAATGGTTCTGCAACAACTCAGAATTTTGATTAATGAGTTGCTCTGCACCAAGTGCCCCTTACACCAACTTCATCAGCAGTCCCCTCACTCCCCTCCGGGCTCTCTGGCAAATGCTGTGAACAATTCTGACATTCAGAACTTAGGCAGGAGTCAGGGGAGCCATTTTACCTGTTCAAAGAGTAAAGCAACTCCAGCCCACTCTTCAGACACTACTGTACACTAACCCGAGTGCAACTGGAACAGCTATAGTGGATCAAGAGTGTGATGCCCTCCCTTGTTGAGAAGACAAGAAGATCTGACAATCCCACCCACCCCCTCCATTCTTCTCGGTTTTGGTGCTAAGAAAGGAGAAGGAGAAAAGGCACAAGCATTGAGTGCCCCAGGACTCCAACATGCAATATCTGGCACTGTTCATAAATTTACTTACAAGACAGACACCTAAATGCTAAAAACTAAGCAAGTCAGAAAGGTCACAGCTAAGCTTCCAACGCTACTAACTGTGCCTCCCACTTTCTAATGCACAGGGAAATGGTTTACATAAACACATGTGTCTTATTAGTAAATTTACACATCTAAAAGATAACCAGTTTAAATGACTCACTTTCTAGGTGTCTAGGGTTGCTCTATCATTGATGATTTCCAATTAAACAGCTCTCTGGAAGTATGGTCTTCAAACCAACATCTAAGGTAATGGGAATCAAGTATCTGCAAAAAGCAATTATTTCCTCCCAAGGCTATAAGGGCATCCTACACATTTATCTTGATATTGGACAGCTGGCTCCACACACTTAGGAGAGATGAACTCCACCCTCTGTGTGGTTCAGTTGATGAGCAGTTTCCTTTTACTCAAACACACACTATCAAATACTCCAAGTCTGTAACAACCTTTTTTTCAATGAAGAATGGATAGACAACTAACTTAGACTCTCTGCAAAACCCTTCCTAAGCCACTAGGCTTTTTACGTCCAGGTAATTTGTCTTTAGGCTTTGCAAATATAATTGAGACTCATTCTGGGTCCCAAAAAATCTTCCCGATTAAATTAAAAATATCTCTTTCTTCAAAGGGGGAAGAGAGAAAGGAACAAACTAGAAGGAAAGATAAAAACGGAAAAGAAAAAAAAGCAGAGTAATGATAAGCAAAGTAATTATCACTGATGTGGAAAAGTCACAAAATTGAGCGGGTGAATTCTGGATGCAGGAGGGGAAAAAAAAAAAGGGAGATACATCCAGAAGACATGAAGGACATGCAAAATGGAAGACAGACTGCAGTTTTGTGGACGCACAAGCCCTGAAAACTTATTTACTTAAACCACTAGAAGCTCAAACTCACACGTTCAAATCTGATTATTCCTACTTTACAACCCTAAAGCTTAGTTTGGGAAGAGGTCAAAAAAATTAAAGTGGCAATAGCATAAAGCAATGAAAATAATTGTCATTATTTTTCCCTTTAAACCATTAAAAGGCTTTTGCTTGCTTTGTCAGTAGCATACTTCAGGAAATACCAAAGCTTACTGTGTTTTGGCCTAAACAAAGATGAACATACCATTTCCTAAACTTGCCAAGTCTCAACAACTACTCCCCAGCCCAGCAAAAGAAATAAACATAAAACTTTCATCCTTACATCATCCCAGTCAAGGTGATTTAAGAAACAAACACAAAGAAACAAAATTAGGATTTACTTATCTTGTATAAAACTGAAGTTCTTTAACTCACTGATCACCAATCCTATGGACAAAAAGGAGTCAATCCAGATTCTCTGAATCAGAAATAATTATGCTGATCCCAAATTACCTGTGTGTGTATACGCTGAAACATAAATAACAGCAGAAGATTTAAGTCTACAAAAAGCAATAATATTTGAAATGTCAATGATACCCTGGATTTAGATGAACTGAAATTATCAGAAGCAATTAAGGAAAAAAAAAAATCTATTTGGTTTTCAGTGTATTCTCCCTTTGATTTTTAGTGATAATTAACAAGATCTCCATATTTAAAAAAAAAAAAAAGTAGGGGAGGCAAGTTCTGAGAAGGTTCTGAGTGTATCAGCCCCATGCTACTATCCATGGTTTCTCCCCTACTCTGAAGCATTTTCAGGATGACACAGGAGGAATTCTCTGTAGCAATCTTTTTCCAAGCAATATTTTGGCATAAATCCAAAGCATTTGGTTTAAAACTGAAGCCCAGCAGACTGTATCAGCAATGGACCTGTAGAAAGTCCACAAAACAGTTTTGAAAGAAGAATTGCCTTTCAAGGACAGATCAGGAAGGACATACAATAGAGATTATGACACACAAAAAAAGAGCCCCCCAAAACCCCAAAACCAGTAGAAAGGATAAATGAATGCTCTAGCAAACCAGCACAAACACACACACACACTCTCCCTTGCGTGCTCTCGTGAGCAGAGCTTTTTGCGAGAGCAGAACATCAAAACAAACCAAAAAAGGAAAGCAAAATAATGCATTTGTTTCATTTAAAGCACTCCCAGGAGCAACAGTAGCATGTGTGCCAGACTTACTGGAACAGACACCACAAGAGAAACACTAACTGTGAAACAGAGATGGGTCACTAACCTGGGTTCTTTTACTCGTGGCAAGCTGACACATTCCTTCCACCTGCCTGTCCAGACTTGTCAGCATACCTCTTGGAAGCGGCTGAAAAACTTAATGTTGATAATGTAGAGTGTACATTTAGACGGCACCTCCTTCTCTATCAACCGGTGGTGACACCCAAAGGAAGAACAATTACTCTACCATCCAGCAAGAGGTGCCCAAAAGGGACTGCTAACAAAGGGGCAGGGCATCACTAACTAGTGAGAGGAAGGAAGGAAGGAAGGAAGCAAAGAGTAGGAATAAAAACTCAGGGTGACTGAAGAGCAAACAGTGTCAGAGGTGGAAAACAAATACTCCCTCCCCAAATCCCCAAACTATTCCCACTAATTAAAGAGCAGGGATGAAAGTTCTGTCTACATCCAAGTAAGACTGACTACTGTTATTTCTTTCTCATCCTCTTTTAGCTTAGGAGAGTATTGCATCATGACTACAACACAGTTTTCTTCAGCTTGCAGATCCACTAGGATAGTTTCTCTAGAAAGCTCAGAAGAGAAACAGTCTTCCAAGAACTATCACAGCACAAATGGCACTGCTTTGTCTCCACCTCCATCTCCCTGCCCTGTTGACAACACAGCCAGCATAGAGGAAGCCAAAAAGAAACAACCTGTTTTAGTACTGGGAGGACCTCATATTCTGAAACCATCTGACATGTTTAAGCTGAGGGGGGTGCGGTGGGGTGGGTGGGTGCAGAACCCAACAACAAAACACCAGACCACAAAAAAAACACACACCAAAACAACAACAATAAAAAACACAAAACAAACAAACAAAAAATCCATAAAAACAACTCCCTCCAAGCTGCTGCCTACTGGGCGATTAAATTTCTACTATTTTGAGACAGAATTGTAAGTGACTACAATAATGTTGTTTAGATAAGCTATATCAGTTCAGATTTTCCAGACATCTTTCTCAAAGACATTTATATTTGCTATCTCACCTACATTATTAAATTGATCATTTTGAGATAAATGTGGTCTCCTTGCATAAATATACTCATTCACTACCAAAGCTGGCATGTGGTGCTCAGCATCATTAAACTGATACCTTCAGCTCAGCAACTTTGCTTAATCACATTAAAGGTACACCAGCTAATACAACCGATATATTAACAAAAGCCAATAATTCATGCACCTGGATGAACACATGGGGGGATATGTGGTAACTGCTGACTGACACTGTTATTTGGATCTCTTTGTAAAAAAAGCACCTTCTAACGTTGTCTATTTTAGTACAAATGCACAGTTACATGCTAGGAACCAGAGCGGGAAGAAGGGATCGGAGTACATGAAGCATAAATTCCAAAAGGACAACCAACAGTCCCATGGCAATATGAGTTACATGACCCTTGGATTCAGCAGGAGGCACCCCCAAGTTGGGGAAGATGGGTAGGGAAGGAGAGGAGAGTTTCAAAGCAGGCAAGAGGTATTACTCCATATACCAGAAGGCCAACAGAGCACCCTGAGACATCTAAAGGTCACGCTTCTTAAAGGATCTTAAGCTTAAGAGGGCAACTAGAATACAAATAATAACTACCAATCACTTAACTATATTTTTTTTTTAATCACTGAAAACTAAATTTATTACTGAAGGCCAAGAGAAAGTTAAAAAGAGACTGACTGGGTCATCTTCTCTGTAGGCAAATTGTATTTACATAGCACAGGGCTCTTTGACCTAGTGGATAATGGTATTACAACACACACTGGAAGGTAAGCAAACTCACTTTCAGTCTGGAAACAAAAACATCTTAGGAGAGTGATAATTGGCCAGGAGAACAGATTACTAACCATGTAAGATTTCTGCTTAACTCAGAGCCATTCATTACATGGGACATCTTTCTAAGAGAGATGCTTCCATTCACCTAAAAGATGTTGCAACCAATGCAGTGATATGTCACTCCTTGTGTGGAAGGATAATCATTTCTTACTGTAAAAACCATTACAACCATCAAAAATATCAACACTGAAGTACCACATTCTTCAAAAGACAGTTGTTTTTAACTCAGAAAGGACACCACAGAGTGAAAAGATGCCAGGCACTGTAATCATACTGCTCCAGTACACACATTTTTCAGATCCTGCTCTGGAACATGCATGTTCTCGGTCCCTTTCTCTCCTCCTCCTTTTCCATGCCTTTTTATTGAAAAAATTTTAATTTAGACTGGGCTAGCTATACTTCAAGATGAATCAACAAGCACAACAAACAGCAGGTCTCAGGAATTCCATCTCAGGAACACTCATTATAAATGGTATAAAGAAGAGTAAGGAGCTTACTAACATCAAATACTTAAGCATAGCAATGAATAAAGAAAGGGAGGATGAAAACACCACTTTCTTTCTGCAAGAGAGACATAAGGAACAGTATTAACGCAATACGTATAAGCACATACGAATGTGTCCTGCCATTTACCGTCAGTTCATAAATAAAAGGGGAAGACACTGAAAATTGGAAGCAGAAAGTCATGAAGATAAATTAGAAGAAACTCATGTAATGAAACTCTACTGCTTTTACTGAATTTGCTATAATTAAGGAAAAGCACTACTCCTCCACTGGACACAATGAACAGTGCCATACTTCCAACAAATGATGTTTTATAAACACAACTATAAAGCCCCATGTGTTGAGGAGACCAGTCACTTAGGCAGCAGTTTCCCCTACGGACAAGTGATTTCACCTATCAGCCACAAAAACTGTCCTTCTTCCAACCTGTCAATCTTCTGGGGCTGGCCAGCATGAGACTCACAGCTGCCCGACAGGCCACGAACGACAGCAAGGCCCATGCTCCACATACCACCCTATATTATTGCCCTAACGTGCAAAGCCTAGAAATGTGTTTTTCTGAGCACTTAAGCAATCAAGTGCCATTCTTCTGTTCTCCACGCAGTTCATCCTAAGCATTATTCTAACAGTACCTGATGAGAGAGCTGGAGGGGAACAGAAAACTTATGTTTTTACCCTAACACTCAGAGTTGCAGCAAACTCTTAAAAAAAAAAATCCTCATAACTTGCTTGCCAGACTGGTTTTTGTTCTCTTTCTACTTAATTGTTGTTACCAAAGAAACTGGGGGAGGAGGGAAGGGGATCTATTTTGCTGGGTTTACTTTTTATTGGTAGATTTTACTTGTTAACTGGCAAACTGGTCATGGCCATGTAAGTAGTCATTAACAAGAAGGGGAAAAGAAAAAGGTAAAGTATTCTCGGCAAGACAAATCTACAAAATTCTTCAAGGTATCTGCAGACAAATACCTCTTGCCCAGTCTAAAGAAATAGCAGCAATACTATATTAATGAGAATATAACAGACAAATAACAGAAGTCTTCATCAGACCTCCATTTTCTTTCCAGGTAGACAAAGCTACCTTCCTGAAACAGTTACACCAAAAACTACTCAAGGAGCATTTTCATACGTTAACAAGAAAAAGCAATACTGTGTACCTACTATGATTTTTTTTTTCTTTAAACATCAAGACCATCCATTAATCCCAAGCAACGCAGTTCTTCTAAAAACCTAGGTTATTCAGAGATTTCTTTTTTCAAACATTATTTAATGCTTTAACAAGAAAGTATGACTTCTGACCAATGTTCTTGCTATGTTCCAAGTTGATGCTAAACTTTCGGTCAAATTAGGGTGTTTCTGATAGAGCTCCTGCCCCCCTCCCCCTTATTAACTACAGGCTCATTTCCTTGAACATACAACCTGAGCAAAGTAAAATGGTCAAAGGACACTTATTGTTTATAATTAATTTGTTTAAAATCACAAAAGCAGCTTGCTATCTCCTCAGCAGAGATAAGAGCCTTCCACATTGCTGTGCACTGCCAGGACCTCACGTCCACTGACACCAGTCACTGCTGCCCACCACTCCAAGAGCAAATGCAGGAGAAGTCTAAGCAATAGACCAGTTATAAGCCCAATGGTGAAAAACAGTTACATATCCCATCAAATAACAAATGATCTTACTATCTTCAGTACCACATCAAAAAAAGAAAAGGAAAAAAAAAATCATCCCCTGCCTAACTGCCATAGTGCTTCACAGTGCACCTGAAAGGTTCACATGTCTTCATTTGATGCTTAAAGCACATCAGAAGCTCACCCCACACTCACCACCTCTTATCTCTTCCTGTAAAAAGTCAGGCCTCCAAACCCCGTGGTCCCAACTAAAACACCCTAGCAAACGTCCTGCTTCAAGCAGGACTAGATGTCCCTTCCAACCAAAATTTCTCTGATGCATTCAAACTGTCATAGATGAACTTAAGTTTTAAGACAAGTCCTTCCCCCCAACTCATAATAAATATCAATATTCAAAGACAGCAGTGGTTAGTCTGTTGAACCCAAGCCTTTCCCTATCATTAACACCAGAATACACCCTTCAACGTGGTCCTGATAGGCTCTCTGCTATATGTGTTTCTCAGAGCATCACAGAAATGAATTTTAGAATACATGACAAAATAAGACTGCTAAAAACATCTGGGTTTGTTGGGCATTTGGGGCAAGGCCCAAAACATAACATAATTTTTAAATGCATTTTTGGAAGGGGCAAGAAGTTTACCATGCCTATTTAAGCACACTTTTAAGGATAAGTTTGCAGAGGCAGGCTGTGAAAGTGAAAAAAACTGACAACCATCCATCCCTTCCTCTCTCTCCACACCAACCAGAACAGTGTTAAACTGTAGCTGAATCCTGTGTAATTTAGTACAACTATTCATAGAAATAGTTATAAACACGTATTTTAATAAAGCTCCTGGAAGTAACCTTCATCCTCTTATAAACATCAGAGAGCAAAAGACACTATTGGTTTCTGGACGTGGAACATTTCGCCCTCCATCATACAGATTCACAGGCTGGTTAACTTCTCTGGTAACTTAATGTGGAGCTACCGGGAAATTAACCAAAATAAAGAAATGTATTTCAATTGATCATGATCCTCCAGTGTTTGAGGTGCTCCACTTTCCTAGTCAAAGGCAGCATTGGGAGGAGTACTACAGAAGGCAGACAACAAGCAGGTCTTCTAAGGATCTCCACTTTACCACCACAACCTTCAGCTTGACACAACAAGACAGACCTGAACTGAACTCCACACAACATGAACACCTACTAACGATGGTATCCCTTCATTATTTTTTTTAAACGATTGTGTTGTGCTATTATGTTTTTGTTTGAAATGTTAGTCCTTACTCAGGCAGCAAGTTCAACTTCATTCCTTAATGGATGATGGAAAGGAGGATGGGCAGAAAAAAGGAGGAGAGTTTTCATCTTTCAAATTTATTCTGCCTGTGCCAGAGGAAGCTAAACCCTCACTGTGGTATATTCTCTACTCAATCTGAGCTACTTCAGGGCAACATCAACTATATTGATCTCCTTTTATAAAGAAAGATCACAATTTAAAGACACTTACAGCTAGATGAAAAACATTTTTCCAAGTACATTATTTGCAATACGCACACACCTCCTCTGCTTCCATTTATTGGAAAAAAAACCCAAACAAACAACAAATAAACCCACAAACCAAAACCCAAACATTCCGATCATTGTGTGTATTTGAAGCATATATACACACACACACATATCTGCTTTACTGATATAAAAATAGGTTATAGCTTTAGGTGGTTTAACTGATCAGTAGGCTATTCCAATTCACACCAAGAAACTGTACAAGTAACTAGGAAGAAAAAAAAGATCCAGCTACTAATATAGCATATCCAGATTCCTGTCTCCCTAAGTACAGGGACTTCACCAGTGAAATTGCAAGGGATTCCAAACAGAGAGCAAGGAAGCCTTTCCCCTCACCACCCCCAATCCAACACTGCTAGGAACATGATTATGTTCCTGGTAAGAAACTGAAAGCAAAATATTTCTGTGTCCAGAAGTTACTACAGTCAAAGTAAGAAGTGTTGCTTCTGTGCCTTTACACTCTCTAATAATGAAAAGCTTGAAGAGGTACTCCCTGGTTACTTCATGACCCGCTCAAAACCTAAATTAAATATTCTTCACTAGCTTATCCTTACCACTCAAAACTGTGAAAAAGAAACTTTTGCAAACCTAATTAACAACCAAATTAGCATCCTCTTAGATCACATCCACAGAAACTTTGTTTTTACATTTCTGTTGTGGCTCACTGCTCAACTACTACTGACTCAAGTATTAGCATTTAATTTGTGATGCAATTCCAAAACTGTTTCTATGCCTATTCCACATGACTGCTTATAAAGAATGTTTACTTCTGCCTGTTCCAAGATGCATCCTTTCTTCTGCAAGTGTAAAGAAACTCCCAAATAAAATTAATTTCACTCCTCTTCAGTCACTTTATCAGACAGGAAACCAGTGATGACAAGAGTATGGCTGGGTCTGACCACATCCTTCTCAATCTCATCATATTTGTGGCATCCCATCTCTGAGCATTTTGCCATGTGAAGATTCCAAAAATGTTGTAGCCCTCACAGCTGTGGGAAAAATTTGACAACCGCATGCTCAAGGCTCAAAAATCAAAAACGAAATCCATTTATTTTGCGCTTTTAATGCTTTAAAAGCCAGAACTTGAGTCAATCTCACAACTGAGGGCCTGCACAGTGGCATTTCAACTCTTTGGTTAGCAACCCCGAGAACATCAAAAGGCTCAACTTTTACATTAAGAAATGCACTTGTTATCTGCTTTGTCTGCCATTCTACCATGCAATACATTCTGTACTCTGTGCACTCACGCAAACACAAAGCAAGGCCTTGATCTCATCCCTGGCTCTCACATGAAGACCCAAGGACCTCCATAAAACCCCATAAGTAAGTAAGTCTTGGCAAGAATACAACTGCAGAGACAAGGCCTAAGACCATCAGTGGCATTCTGAATGCTATGGAGATGGTGAATCTTAGCACAAAAACAGTAGATAGCAGTCCTATTATCATCAGCCTGCAGTGAAAGCACTCTTCTCTCCTGTTCCAAAGTCAGAGCACTAAAGCCCACCCTCTCCCATTCAATGGGGATTCAAAAGCTTCTGGCATTAAAACAAACATGCACAGGAAAACCCAAAGTCCTGTAAGTTTCTTCCACTGTCAGAACAGTAAGGTCCTGGTTCTACAATAAGACAACTCTGACAGATACACAGGCTTACAGCATTAAACCTGAAGGAGCTGGGAATTCCCAGCTCTTGGTTCCCATTACTCCTTTGGCTGTCCTCAGACAACTGCTTTCTTCCTTTTTTTCCAAAATTAAGGATCATTTCTGAGCTTGCTGCAGTAATTCCATACAACACTTGCTCCCTGCTCTCCACAGTCTGGGTGCAGGACCTGCTTAAACTAGTATCACCACTGAAGCCTCCATATCATCCAGCCAAAGGAGGAAAAAAAAAAAAAAGAAAAAAAAAGCAGCTGCCACTAGTACAGTCCACCTACTACAAACAATTCAAAGGCCAATACCCACACCAGTCTAATAAACCTCAGACAAAAGCTGAGGCTGATTATCCCAAGTGCACTTTTATCTGATTAACCTTCTTAACAATCTTTATCCTGCCTAAGGCATTCTCCACAGTCCTTCTCCTTTTTGGGATTGTCCATCATCCGATCACTTGAAAACTCTTTTAAAAAAGTTCTGTTACCAAGCCAAGTTGATATTTTGTCATATTTTTAATGAAAAAAGCACATGTATTCTCTATGTGTGCATTTTTTTTAACACCCTACCTTCTAGACTCCCTAAGCATCTTCCCAACCCTGCAATTTGTCTATTACCCCAACCTCAAATTATACAAAAAAAGGATATACTTACAGTGCCAAGTAACCAAACACAAAATTTAGGAAGCCCCTGGTGTACAAATGCCCTCTTTCTACTACAGCTCATATGTGAGTTAAGGTTTTGGTTCTCAGCAAGAGCTAAAGGCAGCAAGCAACACTACTTATCACCATGGCATTGAAATACAGTCCACTTTCTGAAGTAACATCCCATCAGCTGCCAGTTTACACAAATCAAACCACCTTGCTTTGAATTATACTGAGATTTTTACCATGTCTTCATTTGAAAATAATAAATCATCAGGCAGCGTAAGAACATAAAACATCATTCACTTGCACCCACACTCCACCTGGCAGAATGATACTTCAAAAAGTAACAGCAAGACAATCCAGGTAGAGCTACCCTCTAATACCCAATGAATGGTGATACCTCTGACAAAATCAGTAGTGAAACAGAAAGCCAGATGAACATTTCTCTCAAGAGCTCATGATCCACCTTCTCACTGAAGTCACACCATTCCAAAAAATGAAGGACCCTAAAAAACATCTAAGCAACATGCGGGAATATCCTCCCTTTCTAGCCACCTGTCTCTCTCATCAGCTCTGAAGGTTTTGCTTTTCTCCATTTGCTGATTTGACACAGCTGCTTTAAGTTAAGCATCGATTTTGGTAACTCCCCCCCTATTCTGGAACCCTTGACTAGAAAGCCTCAAATGCACATCCAAAACCAAAACTTGCATGGCCATTAGAAAGAAAATGGATGATTCAAGAGAGGGAATAACTTCTTTCACCAACTAGGAAGTTCATAAAAAAAGTTACTGGAAAAAAAGTAGGCAAAAGCCAACCATAAATGGTCTGACTTCTCTAAGATAGGTGTCTTAGAATCAGAGTAAGAAGCTTAAGTTAAGCATGTAACTGATGAATACCCACCCAACCTGAAAAAGTATGAGTTTAACTCTTACATACTTTCTTTCAGTGTAATGGGCATTTCTCTAGAGCAAAAGAGAAAGGGACAAAATAAGGCATCCGGAAAATCCTCTTCTACCATGTGTTTTCAAATTTATTATTGTCTCTACACTAAGGTAGCCAACCTACTTAAAGCTTTTTCCTTGTAGTATTGTAATAAAATGCATGACATGGAAATAATATCTGTGAAGGTATAAGAACTAAACTTTTTTTAATGCATATCTGATTGTTATAATTCTTTCTCCTACATTTATTAATGTTTACCCAAAAATATGAAGCTATGTGTCTTTGTACCATTCAACATCCCTTATTGTTCATTTCTTCCACACAATCCACTCCTTCCTAGCGTAACACCGTTCTATTGGTTTTGAAATTCTAGAAGATACTTGTTTTGCATGTGCTACAGTAAGTTCTGCAAATCTGTTCCTATTCTGCAATATGACAGAAGCATTAGAAGTCACATGCTTAAGAGAAGCAGAAATCCATCACAGGACATTGATGAAACACCAAAACCAGCAAAGCAATCAAAACTGTTTTCCCTCAAAAGGGAAAGATCCCAAAATATGGCATGTAGGTCTCACTGGAATAATCCAATTCCAAAGAAACATCAAACAGTTTTTTCCCAAATCTCAATACAGACGGTTCTATTTCCACACTCACAGCTTTGCTCAACAGGTGAGGAAAGAAAAGAGAAAAAGAAAAAAAAACACACCATAAAAAAAGCCAAAAAGATTCCCTGCTGTTATTCAAAATTCCAAATACATTAGCACAATTGTCAAAACTTATGTTGATTGCACATTTCCATACAGAGAAGAAATCAGAAAATTTTGCCCCAGAGCTGTTCATGGGAAAAAAAAAAAGATGCATGTCATCTTCACTCACAAAAGACTTACGGGAAAATAAAAAAAAAAAATACCTCCTGCACATTTAGAGCAAAGCAAATAGCAAAGGAACAAGACCTATTCTTTCTTCTTTGCAGCCAGTGGACTATGCTGCACTTCACGTCTGTTCTGGAAGCCTTGGTACCAGCCAAGAGCTCCTAGCAGGTGTAAGCCAGTTCCCCCCAACAGTGACACCAGCACCTGAGACCAAAGCCATGGCCTCTTCACGAGGCTGCTGCTATCTAGTCCTCATGGCAGTCATCAAGTCCATTTTTGTGGCAGCTTCTAGAGAGAGAGAGGAAGAAAAAGGTGCCCAATGTGTGAAACCCTATTTCAGCTGAGCAACTAGCAATCTTTGGTACCTTCTGACTAACCCTAATGAAAAAGGAGGTATGTTGAGCTAGGCGAGGGGCATGGGGAATAACCAACAACTCCCCAATACCCTTCAGCTACCTCAAAGACCAAGTAGAAAAGCTGAGTTCCTGCAACCGTTACAGTTACGTATTTAAACGCTTTATAGGCATGTATACTACCGTCCAATTAGCTGAAGATTGTCCCTCCTTCACCATTCATACAAAAATTCCTTTTAATTACAGGTAACAAATCAACATAGAGGGTTTAAAAAAGCCACTTTGAGTCAGAAAATGCTACACAATACTAACCCAACAATTTTATACAGTATTTCCTATTCCTCCTTCACCTGTTAAGCTCTGATACAGTATTAGCATAATGATTGAGCAAGATATGCAACAACTGTGCTACAGATCATCTAACTTTGTTTAAATAATCATCCCCATCATCCAATAGGTGACCCAAACACAAAGAGTTTGTAGGTACTGTGTTATCTTTTACTGTCAAAAAAAGGAAGGTGGTGTATGCACTTACCTATAATATCACAGAAGAACAGGGGACTTGACCAACAAGCAAAAGCTTGCACTACTGCATCATGAAACATAGGTTGCTT